>NC_136912.1:24120139-24216779 GCF_949606895.1 Notothenia rossii | reverse complement strand
AAACACAACCTTGTGAATCATGGTGATCCCCAGTAAAAAATGTTCATCATACATGGTAGTTTTTCCTCTCTGACAAAGGCAGGCTGTGGAGTTGATAAAGACTAGCAGCTCAGTCCGATGGGACACTGGAGGGCAGGGCAGGGCAGGGCAGAGGTGCCATCCTGTTCGCCCTCTGTCTCTCATTCCTCCCCGACTTAGATCAATAACAAGCTCCTTAGCCACAGGTGCCCTCCGGGGAGACAGAGCTGGAGCCCTCACTCCTCTGCACTCAGCTTATTGTCTGTTGCTAACTCTGGCAGAGCACTGCCTTCAAGCCTGACCGATGCACACAGCCTCCAGCCCTCTGAGGGGATGGAACATACAGTATGCAGGAAGCCTTTTGTCCAACTATGGACACGCATGTATGCACACTTCACATCTAAATCCCTCCCTCTGGCTCCCACATAACACATCCATGGAAAAGAGAACATTTGTTTCACTAAACATAGTGAAAATATTGTGGGACATCTCTGTCACTAGAGAATGAAAAGAACACATTTGCGAGATTGGTTTATAATTGCAGTAATGGCGTCTTAGCAGCTGAAGGCAGGTTTATTGCACAATTTCTTAAGTTAATGAAATGAAAAACTGCAACAAATGAAATTTAGATCAACTGTTGACAAATATTATTGAGGATAAAAAGATAGAGAACTATACCTGAAATTAATCAAATGAAAACTACATCTTGTGAAAATCATATTAGATGTAACATTAATATATATAATAAAATGAAAGTATATTTCAATTATTTTGAAAATAGAAAATATTACGCCTACAGGCATTAAGAAGGAATTGTATTCATTATATATTCTTTAAATTCTATCTATTTATTTATTTTGCAATAGAGATGCTTTTCAATTTTGCAGCCTATTTTCACTGTATAACTTTTGAAAGTATTGTTCATGTATTTGAATATGTTTGAAATGGTACCTCAGACTCAAGCAAGTGGATTTATCTGTCTTTAACACTTGCCTTACTGTGTTAACATTTTTTTAAATAAACACATTCTTATGCTGATACGAGCATTCCTAAACATTTAAAAGTGCATTTATTTGCTTTAATTCCTTTTTTTTAGTATAAATTGTCACTATGTCCTTTAATTCACATCTATTTACAGTTTTATCAAGTTGCACATGAAAATAAACCTGACCTTCATCTAATATCATGTACCAAACTGAGCTGACCTCTCTCCACAGGCTGACCATGCACATCACAAGTGCCTGCTGTGCCTTTCTCTAGCCTAGCTTATTGTTACTGACATGCCAACGTAAAACTGATGGCCTTTAACAGCATTCATGATTCTTATCTTGAACATTGTTATCTTGATAATTCACATTCTTAAAACTGACATTAGGTCATCTTCTTGATAGTAAGGAAACTTAAAGGTCCCATGTCATGCTTTTCCGGTTATTACCAGTCCCCTTGTGTGTTATGTAGCTTTTTCTGCATGTAAACGGTCTGCAAAGTCACGAACCCTCAAAGTACACCCTGTAGCGAGTAAAACTCTAACACAGAAAAGACCCGTCTATGCAACACACTCTCACTCCCTAAACGTCCAGGAGCGACGCTTGGTCAGGGTCCCGTGGCGTGCAGTTGGGATGCGCCGAGGCTCCTTCAGCTTCATAAACGGACGCAAAGAGCTTTCAACTGATTGCAATGTATTCCCATCGGTGGCGGTATTTGACGCTCATGGAAGCACCGCATCCGTTTATGCCGGCAGCTCTTAAAGGCAATGTGAACTTCCATTCCCATTGGATAACGGAGAATTGTACACCCGGAAGTAAGTATTCTCCTTACTGTCGATTGATTTGACAGTGATATCTCCACTACTAATCAACTCAAAAACACCAGATTACCTTTGTTAATTAACAACATTGATAGGTTTAAATTGAGAACAATGTTGTTGTGTTTTTCCCCTTCAATTCGGAGAAACAACTTGTTTTCTCTGAAATGTGGAGCGCCAAAGAGACCACACTACCCACAATCCCCATGTTGAGACGACGCCGGTCCGCTTTGACAAACCTCGTGATAAGTCAACAAGCTCTGTGATTGGATGAAACATACATTTGTTGTGACGACGCCTGTCCGCTTTGACAAACCTTGTGATAACTCAACAAGCTCTGTGATTGGATGAAACATAAATTCATACAAAAAAATTCCAACCCTATCTCCTAAAAATTACGTTCCCACAGAACTAAACTGCATTCTCAATTACGTTTAGCTAGAAACTTATTTTCTCCCACGTTACGTTTGAAATGAAAGTATCTTAAATAAGTTTATTTTCTACATATCTTTGCAATTTATTGTCTTGCTTATAATAATGACTGTGAAGCTGACCGTTGAGCGGCCCGACCAAGCAAGGAGGCAGAGGCAGAACGTCCAAAATACAACCCGGTGTGGGCATTTATTACTCACGGGCACATAACACAGCCTCAATCTAGCTGTTCACGTTAGCACAGTCACCAGCCACAAGGATCTCACAAACCCAACAAAACAGGAAACACAGAGCCTAAATACCCACACTAATTAACCCAACAAGATACAGGTGATGGGGGAGGAGACAACACAGGGCACCAGGTGCACACAATCAACAGCAACAGACATGAGGAAAGGGAAAACTTTTCAAAATAAAACACATGTGCAATATACAAAGCCCGAAGCAGTCAGTCCACAGTGACGAAGCAATCTTCGTCACAATGATGGTCATTTATAAATATAATTTTAGAGCACACATTTGAAATCGAGAATTGGGCTCGATATATGGTTGAATTGAAATCAGTAGGCGAGGCTGTAATTTCGCCAGCTGTTACTCTCATGAGCGGGGCAGAAAATAATAGTTTTAACATGCCAAAAAGCTGCTGTGTCGTTTATTGGACCTCAAACATTAAAACAAATCCACAGTAACGTGTTTCTGTACTTCCTCTAAGAAGAAAGGACAGTAACAGAAGATCTCTGTGGCTTCAGGCTTCATTGCCGTTCAAATGAGAGCGTTGGTTTCCCCAAAATTGGGCGGGGCTGTAAAGTGACTTAGATTTTACTCTCATCTATTATTCAAAACCATTATATTTATTCTAACGTAAATTACATGCCAGTGTTTTATCTTTTGATTACTTATATTTTTATACTTTATTTGCTATGAGTTATATCTGAAGCAAATTATGTTTCTGAAGGTGTAGTCAATTCCACCCTTCAATGTAGCATACTCTCATTACAGGAACAATACCGGAAACAAACGTAGGAAAAATCCTCAGCTCGCTGATTGGATTTTTTAGCCGCAATGCACGTTTTTAAAGATATTACTGATTTTCTTTGAATATAAGAATGTAAATACTGAGTTGAGAGAATAGTCAGGGGATTTGGGTGATGGGAGACACATCTATCAATCAATCAATCAATCAATCAATCAATCAATTAATCAATCAATCAATCAATCAATCAATCAATCAATGTTTATTTATATAGCCCAATATCACAAATGTTACATTTGTCTCAGTGGACTTCACAGTTTGTACAGAATATCAGTATGACAATACGACACCCTCTGTCCTTAGACCCTCACATCGTACAAGGAAAAACTTCAGGAGAAAACCCCACAGTTTAAAGGGAAAAATGGGAGAAACCTCAGGGAGAGCAACAGAGGAGGGATCCCTCTCCCAGGACGGACAGACGTGCAATAGATGCCGTGTGTAAATTGAAAAGATAATACATTTGCAACATAGGTAGTCCAAATGTTTGGAAATGCATGTGTGTATAATAGGAAGATGAATCCAAGAGGATATCCATCCAGGACTTATGATCCAGGACCACAGCCACGACTCAAGATCCAGGACTCACGATCCATGACACAGGACCGCAGGATCATCCATGACTCCGGATCCCGGCGTATATAGACACCAAAAAGAAAGACATTTGGGGAAGCTGGGTTAATCGGAACATGAGAGTACACAGGTATAGACAGAGAGAAGGAAGAAGTTAGATGTCCCCCGACAAACTAAGCCTATAGCAGCAAAACTAGGGGCTGAATCTAATCAGCCCTAACTATAAGCTTTATTAAAAAGGAAGGTCTTAAGCGCACTCTTAAAAACGGATAGGGTGTCTAACGTCCGAACACAAACTGGAAGCTGATTCCACAAAAGTGGAGCTTGATAAGAAAAGGCACTGGCTCCCATTGTACTTTTAGAGACTCTAGGAACAACCAACAACCCTGCATTCTTGGAACGCAATGCCCTAGTAGGACAGTAGGGTATAATGAGTTATTTAAGGTAAGATGGCGCCTGCCCATTAAGGGCTTTGTAGGCGAGAAGAAGAATTTTAAATTCTATCCTGTGTTCTATAGGGAGCCAGTGTAAGGCAGCCAGAACAGGAGTAATGTGGTCCCTTTTCCTAACTCTGGTTCGTACACGAGCTGCAGCACTTTGAATCAGCTGAAGCGACTTGACTGACTTCTCGGTACACCCTGATAATAAGGAGTTACAATAATCCAGCCTTGAAGTAACAAATGCATGGACTAGTTTCTCTGCATCGTTTTGAGGCAAGATATGCCTGATTTTTGCAATGTTACGTAGATGGAAGTAGGGGGTCCTTGAAATTGATTTTATGTGGGCGTTAAAGGATAAATCCTGATCAAATATAACACCAAGATTCCTTACAGTCTCACTGGAGGCCAAATTAATGCCATCCATAGTTAGTATATCTTTAGATAATTTGTTTCGTAGATTTTTGGGCCAAGTACAATAACTTCAGTTTTGGTCGTGTTTAACATCAAAAAATGTAAGGTCATCCACGCTTTTAAGTCCTTGAGGCAGTCTTGAATTTTATTAAGATGATTAATTTCATCAGGCTTGATTGATAAATATAGTTGAGTATCATCCGCATGACAATGAAAATGTACAGAATGATTCCTTATAATTTTGTCTAACGGGAGCATATATAATGTGAACAAAATAGGTCCGAGCACTGAGCCCTGTGGCACTCCATGGCTAACTTTGGTTTGCGTGGAAGATTCATCGTTGACACGTACAAACTGAGAGCGTTCAGATAGATAGGACCTAAACCAGCCTAAAGCAGTTCCCTGCATGCCAACTAAGTGCTCTAGTCTTTGCAATAGGATATCATGGTCGATAGTATCAAATGCAGCACTGAGATCGAGCAAAACAAGAATAGAGACAAGTCCCTTGTCTGAGGCTATTAGAATGTCATTTGTGACTTTAACCAGGGCTGTCTCTGTGCTATGATGTGTTCTAAAGCCAGACTAAAAACTTCAAATAAATCATAGCTTTTTAAGTAATCACACAGCTGTTTTGTGACTGCTTTCTCAAGAATTTTTGAGAGAAACGGAAGAATCCATAGAATCACAATTTCAATAGCTTACCATTAAATGACGGATATACCTTTCTATCTGTGATGTTTTACAAATCAGATATTAATGTGTAGAAGTAAAACACGAGAAATAGTAAAGCAATATCCTGTAAAATTATGTATAAACATGAATAAAACTGAATATCTTCAGATGTTGTACATACATAAATGTCCTACACTAATAATACAAAGTTATTATTACTAATATGCTGTGTGTACCTTGTGTGCACCGCCTAGTGGTTAAAGCACATTATTGACTTATTTTTGTTTAATAATGTTATTTTTGTTGGATAATGGTATTTGATAAAAAAAATATTAAGAGTACATACTTTCATAGGGGGAAAGTAGAAGGTCAATGATAGAAATATAGAATATAAAAAATCAAGAAGATACTGTAAGTGATCTCTATAATAAAACAGTTTAGTGATGGATGTACAAAGATATTAATATGAGGATGTGCAAAACAGACAAACTAATTAACCTTTTTTAACACATTAAAGAATACTTAGGTTAAGGTCTTCTTTCAAATAAGAAAAAAGCTTTGGGGGTATCTATCTACAGATAAATATTAAGCCTGACAAAGTACTTAACGTCTAATATATTGCTTTCCTGCAATGTTAACTATGTTGAAGCACTTATTTCAACTGATATTATACACATTAATTATACTCTTATGTATGTAGATAGTATAAGAAATGTGCAGAATATGACAGTTTAATGGTGGAGGTATACATACATATTGACATATGTCTTGTAATGCACTTTTGAGGAACCTGTGACCCAAGTTTTTCATTCATTGCATAACTACACCAGTTGTGTATATGATATGTCAATAAACCTTTGAAAATCTTGAAATCTTGAAAGGGATGTGCAAAATAGCAATTATATACATTTTTTAATGAACTATTAGTAGAGTATAACGATTAATGAATATACTTTATAGAGATCTGCAGATAAATGTTTAGTCTTCTCAAGCACCAACTATCAAATATCTCTCCTGATTGTTGGCACTTGACAATCACCTTTTCCTGAATTTTACTCAGGTGTAACTAAAGTCTGCTTTAAGTGTTGTTTATATTTCACATCATTAATCAGAATCTGCAAAGTAACTAAACTGTAGTGGAGTAAAAATACCAGGTTAACCTCTGTATTGTAGTTGAGTAGAATTACAAAGTAACAATGAGCTGTCATGTGGGTATATATTAATGCTGCCCATTATGGATAGAAGCGATTTTCACCCATTTAGTATTTACATGTTTTACATTTGTACACACCAATGTGTTTCCTATCGCCTAAACCTCCAGGGCTGTACACAGTTTAATACTGTCGACTTCTAATTTTTGGAAAAACGAAAACGTCTTAAAACTACAATTCCCAGTAGAGACGTGCCATAGAGAACATGTTGCGAAACACAATAGCCAGCATGTGTAGTTCTGGGGGGGCGTTCGAGTCAAGTTTTGAATAGTCTGCCGTGGTTATGTTCCATTTCAAAGAGCTTGACGCTCGGCGTAACCTTGGCGCACTGCCACTCCAACATCCAATCCCAGAGCTTGAAGATTAATCACGGGCTTTGTTTTAAAGCGGACAGGCGTCGTCACAACAATAGCTTGGGATTATGGGTAGTGTAGTCTCTTTGGCGCTCCACATTTCAAAGAAAACAAGTTGTTTCTCAGAATTGAAGGGGAAAAACACAAAAGCATTGAACACAATTTAAACCTATCAATGTCGTTTAATTAACAAGGATAATCTGGTGTTTTTGAGTTGATGAGTAAGTAAGTAAGTACAACTTGATTTATATAGCACCCTTCTCAACACGGATGTACAAAGTGCTTTACAGTACAGCACACTGGACAAAATTCAAAGTACAACTATAAAATGTAGAATAAAAGGCATAAAACAGCAGCAGGTAATACATAGGATAAAACATAGGATAAAACACCAATAAAAAAGACAGCCACTAACTCACCAACTCCGACGACCCAAAGGCCTGTCGGAACAAGTTGGTCTTTAACTGTCCCTTAAAAATCTCTATTGAGGCAGAAGTTTTTATTATCTGGGGGAGTTTGTTCCAAAACCTTGGGACCACCACCTCAAAGGCACGGTCCCCCTTAGTCTTTAGCCTGGTTCGGGGCACCCTTCGGAGGCCTTGTTCAGAGGACCTCAGGGCCCGGTTTATGGTGTGAGGGTGGATCATGTCATTGATGTAGGCTGGGGCTTGGCCATGGGCAGCTCTATATGTGAAGACCAATACTTTGAATTGGGTTCTGAGATGGACAGGGAGCCAGTGTAGGGCAGATGTTTTGTTGAGGCAGGAGAACAGAGCATTACAATAATCAAGCCGGGATGAAATAAAGGCATGGATAGCCATCTCCAGTTCTGCATTGGATAGAACCCCCATGAGCTTGGCAATGTTCCTGAGATGGAAAAAAACAGGTACGGGTCAGGAGTTTTATGTGGTTGTCTATTAGCATAGACTGATCAAAAATTACACCAAGGTTTTTTATGTTTGCCCTTATGTTACCACTGAATGAACCCAGGTGGCTTGCTACCTTAGAGGCGATGCTATCAGCCACTACGATCAAGACATCCGCTTTTGATGCATTGAGCTGTACTGTAGGAAGTTGCTTGACATCCACTCCTCAATTGCAGACAGACATGTGATGAGGGTGTTTACTTTTTCCATTTTGACAGGTTTGAAGGAGAAGTATATCTGGATATCATCTGCGTAGCCCTCAACGCACCCTCAAATTGGCTAATTAAGCGGCCCAATGGGAGCATGTACAGGACAAAAAGAAGGGGGGCTAAAACAGAACCCTGGGGCAGGCCGCAGGATAGGGGAGTACTGTGCGATGAGAACGGGCCCACCGCCACAGAGAAACTTCTCCCACTGAGGTACGAGGCAAACCACTGGAGGGCAGACCCTGAGATGCCTACCCACTCCCTGAGTCTATCTAGCATGATGGCGTGGTCCACCGTGTCAAACGCTGCACTCAGGTCCAACAACACCAGAACCACGCAATCGCCTGCATCCAATGCCATCATGAGGTCATTGGAGACGCTGAGTAGAGCTGATTAAGTGGAGTGGCGTTTTCTGAAACATGATTGGAATTTGTCATGGATTTTATTGTCATTTAGAAATGTATTGAGTTGATTAGCAACAACTTTTTCTAAAACTTTTGACACAAATGGGAGCTTTGAGATGGGCCTGTTATTATTCGGGAGGGAGGGATCTAGATTGTTTTTTTTGAGAAGGGGCTGAACAACCGCCTGCTTAAAAAATGATGGGACGGAGCCAGAGACAATAGAGATGTTTATAATGTGGAGCAGGGGTGGAGCGACACATGAAAAAACTTATTTTAGCATGGACGTTGGTAAAGCATCCAGAGGGCTTGAGGAAGATTTCATAGTGCTCACTACAGTGGTCAGGTCGGCTATGGTGATGCAGGAGAAATTACTCAGCGTGGCCTGCCTAACTGGACAGATAGGGAAGGGGGAGTGGGAGGGGGTGATGCTCGACCTCACATCAGCTATCTTGTTTATAAAAAAGGTGAGAAAACGGTTGCAGTCGTCATTTGAATAAATAGGAACGGTGGACGGGTTTACAATGGTATTTATGGTTTTAAATAGTAATTTGGGGTTGTGCTTACTAGAGGAGATGAGATTAGAAAAATAGGTACCCCGGGCATTTTTGACCAAATTGTTGTAATCACAGTAAAGGTCCTTCAGATGGATGCGGTGTACCTGGAGATTTGTGGTTTTCCACAGCCGCTCAACTTTGCGACAAAGCCGTTTCAGTATACGGGTGTCCTCTGTTAACCATGGGGATGTGTTTACAGCTAGAGAGCTACGTGTCACCATGTGAGCGACGTCATCTAAAATGGCAGAGCAGTGTGTATTGAAAGCGTTGACTAGACAATCAACATCATCAACATGCGACACCAAAACATTGTTGTCAAAAGCTATTTCAAATTTCTCAACCGCAGCGCCATTTAAAATACGCAAGGTTTTTACTCGCTTCCCCTGAACATAAGCGTTATCTAACGACATGACAAATAGTACAGCTTTATGGTCGGAAACAGATAGCTCATCAAAACAAACATTGCTGATATTTAGACCAATTGTGAACACGAGATCCAATGTGTTACCTTTGTTATGCGTTGGGCCAGACACATGTTGACAGAAATTAAAAGATTATGACATTAAGGAGTAGTGGAGATATCATTGTCAAATCAATCGACAGTAAGGAGAATACTTACTTCTGGGTGTACAATTCTCCGTTATCCAATGGGAATGGATGCTCAGATTGCCTTTAAGAGCTGCCGACATAAACGGATGCGTTGCTTCCATGAGCGTCAAATACCGCCGGCGATGGGCAGGGGCGCAGCTGCCCTGTGTCAGGGGGGTATGCAGCAACAATTTTGGCGCCCCCCCCCAAAAAAATTTTTTTTTATATATATATTATATATATATATATATATAGTAATAATAAATAAATAAGTCTGCTGGACATGGCCTTTAAATAATAAGGGTTTATTTTAAAGCATATCAGCCACTGTAGGTCTACCATCATTAAAAAATAAACAAATTTACACATTTACAATCATTATAATCAATGCAACATAAAACATTAAAACATTAAAATGCAAAAGTAAGCTTACAAAGATCCATTAGAACACACTATGTTAACAACAACCACAGATGTAAATCACTTTATAGCTAACTCTGGTACCTGAACTGTCTTGTACACGGCCCCTGACAAATAAGCTAATAAATAAAAAAAATTAAAAAATGATGTAGCTTATGTAACAATGTTGCTACCTGAGATTGTAGTAGAGCACTCTTTAGTTGCTACTAAATCGTAACATGGCGTGCCTTTGCACTTGCCCATTTATCTAGTATTGCATCGAATGAAACAGTTCGTGCCACACTGTTTTCAATTGAAATGACTGCTAATTGGGTTAAGCGATCATTGCTCATGTTGGAACGAAGGTATGTTTTAATCAGCTTTAGCTTGCTGAATGATCTCTCGGCAGAGGCAACTGTCATAGGCATTGTCAGGAAAACTCTCAGGGCTACTGTCAGATTTGGGAAAACCAAATCAAGGTTCTCCTGTAGGAGGACATTTAGTTTATCCAGAGCCTTTTCATGCCCCCTAAGTAGACGGCTTGCTGGGTAAATTTCCTGAATGATATCCCTTGAAACATCATCGGTAGCCAGTGCATATCTTGTCACTGATTCCTCCAACTCAGCTTTTGTCATGTGTTCCATTTTGTAAATGAACTTAAACTTTTCGGACACAAGCTGAAGATTGCAAAATCTGTCAGACAACTCCTGAATTACAGTGTCAACAATAACATTAAAAACCATGCACCTAAAATGGGTCTCAGGTTCCTGTTCAAAATGGCCAGTGCTTGAATCATCTCCATGAAATCTCTTTTGCTTTCTGCAACGTCTTTCCTTAAAGTCAGGGGAAGCATCCATCTCAATGGCTAGTCTGCGTGCAATGTCAAGGGATTTCTGAAACCCCTCCTCTCTATACTTACAGAAGAATTCTTTCAGAGAATCGATCATCCTTATGGCTGTGTCCATCGAAATGTTCACTGCTTGCATTGCCTTGCTAACAAACGTGATCTCTGACAATAGATCATACCAAATAAAGAGGCACATCAGAAACTCCATGGTAACAATCTCGCCAGAGAGCGACTTTGCCTCTGAGACTGTTTTGCCGTCTTTTTCCACTTCCTCAAGCTTTTCCAAAGCGTCAAGAATCCCCCCTAACTGGAAACGCACAGCTTTGACAGAGTCTATTTTCGCCTCCCACCTGGTTTCACTGAGAGGCTTTAGAGTAATGTCCACAAACTCTTTGAGGATATCCCACCTCTTCACCGAAGCTGAAAAAATGGTGTACAGTCTCTGGATAGTGCCAAAAAAGGTAAGACACACTCTGTTTGATGATGCAGCATCACATAGGAGAAGGTTGAGACTGTGGCTACAGCAGGGGATAAATAGTGCCTCTGGACACTTCTGCTGCACCAAGGCTTGAACACCTTTGTGTATACCTCTCATATTCGAGCCATTGTCATAACTCTGTCCCCTACAATTCTTCAACTCCAACCCCAGGCTATCCAGCACCCCAGTCAGTGTTTCTGTGAGACCTTTACCAGTGGTGTCCTTCACAACTATGAAGCCAACAAAAGACTCATTGATGGTGGCTTTCTTTTTGTCGTCCGTATGAACATACCGGATTATGACTGAGGCCTGCTCCTGCTTTGAAATGTCAGGAGTGCAATCCAACTCCACAGCAAAGTACTTGGAGGCTTTGACCTGGGCACAAATTTTACCAAGTACACAGTCTGCAATTGAATCTAAAAATTCATTCTGAGTGCACCAGGAAAGATATCCTGTGGTTTTTTTAGCCGCTACCTTTCTAAGATGCTCTGCTAGTGTGACATCATATCGTGCTATGACCTCAAGGACACCCAGACAATTTCCATTTTTAGGATCTCCTAATGTAGCATTCTTCCCCCTCAGTGGCAAGTTCCTTTCTGCGAGAAAGAGTATGCAATCGATCACTCTCGTTAACACGCTTCTCCAGTGTGCCTTTTCAGCTTCTATGGCTTTTTGCAAGGTACTGTCAATTGTCTTACCAAGGCGTAAGCGAGATGCTAATTCTTTCCACAAAAGATACGCGTTGATGTGTAAACCACTGGTTTCATGGTGCTGCAGCGTTTTTGAAAGACTCTGCCAGTTATTATATCCCACCACAAAGCGTGTGTCAACAACGCTAGCTCCACCGAAAAGTTTACACGCAAAACAATACACCTTATTCGTACTTTTAGAATACAGTAACCAATCTCGTGCAACTTTCTCTCCATTTGACATTGTGCGAAAACAATACGCTTTCGAAAAACACCTTCTAGACTTCTCTGATCTTGGATATGGCCCATCAGGACATTTGTGTGGGCCATTTTCAACAACACACTGCCTAAATGAGTCCCCAATCTGATGTGGTGGTGGCCAGTCTGATGGATCTTCTGAGTAAGGCCTTGACTCAGCCCTCTCCTCTTCACCTCTCTGTTCCACATTCTCTTCCACCTCATCTTCACCTCTCTGTTCCACATTCTCTTCCACCTCATCTTCACCTCTCTGTTCCACATTCTCTTCCACCTCATCTTCACCTCTCTGTTCGACATTCTCTTCCACCTCATCTTCACCTCTCTGTTCCACATTCTCTTCCACCTCATCTTCACCTCTCGGTTCGACATTCTCTTCCACCTCATCGTCACCTCTCGGTTCGACAATCTCCTCAAATTCCACCTCTGTGGTGAGTGGCTCTCCATCTCTGTCTGCACTATTATCCCCAAAAAGGACACAGTGAATAGGTTGGTCAACAGAACTTCAAACCATACTGGACATTGAGTTTTGTGTGGTCAAACTAATAGAACTCCTACTACCTGACATCATCACTGGTCTCATCTCTACTTGATGCCATCGCCGACCTCATGTCTGTCTCATTCACTCCTTGCCTGTGTTCTTTTCCACTAAGATATATTGTCAAACAAACATTATGAAATAGATTTTCCATATTAGTTTTTCCTTATTAATAATATTAAAATAATATTAAGAAATGAATCTGTTGGTATCAAGACCCCTACACTTACACCTAATGTTAGACCTACCTGTTGCCTTCCCCTGTCTTTCCTGAGCCACCATCCTCACACCTGAATAAAATGAATTCACTGTTAAAGCAGCTGTCTAAATTAAATTATTATATCAGCCCAGTGATAAGGCAACTTAATAATAAAAAAAACAACACTATTATGCCGTGTAAGGTTGTGCTGCTGTTGAAAGTACATTCACATTTTGGATTTTAAAAGAACAAATAAAAAACACTATTATGCCGTGTAAGGTTGTGCTGCTGTTGAAAGTACATTCACATTTTGAATTTTAAAAGAACAAATACGGAGAGCTACTTAGCACAGACCTGTAAAGAGATGTGACCCTGTAATAACAGCTTCTGTGTCACCAAACAGATGTATAGCCTGTATGTCTGCTAACATAGACAGCTAATGGCAGCACAACATATTTAAATGATTCCATGGTTAGCTATGTTTTCCAGCTTCTTGACATTTATTGTGCATGCTACCTTATATTTACCAGTTGTTATTTTACCTTAATACAATTTGGACGTGACATGCATGGGGTTTAACCAAAATCTAAATGTAGCTATCAGAAACATCGGTTTGCATTAAAGCTAGCCGTAAACCACACTTCAGCTGCTAGTGTTAGCAAACACTAGCCAATCTGAGAACAGTCTGTTAACATGAACTGACATTTGCAAGCCTCTTATTTGGTAGCAAATGTGTGCATGATTCCATGATAAACCAGAGTTATTGCATTAGTTATGTTTTCCAGATTCTTGTCATTTATTGTACATGCTACCTCATACTTTCCATGTCAGCGCTGGCGCAGCAACATTGGTTTGCATATTCTAAGCTAGCCATAAACCCACCCACCTTTGGCTGCTACATGCCCAGTGTTAGCATACGCTAGCCAGTCAATATTTCCAAGCACAGACAGACGTCACACTTTAAATCATCCTATTCCTACCTGTTGCCTTTCAACATCCACTTATTTAGCTGTTGTCGCATCCCTTGACACGCCGTCTCCTTTTCCCTCTTTCTTTTTCTATTTTCTGCCCCCTACCGCTTTTTTGGTTTATCCATGATTTCTTTTTGACGTTAACTCACAACGAGCGACTGCTCCTCAGTGTTCACGGCGTCGCTGCTCGTGCTCCCTCCTCTATGTCAAAATTCTATGATGGAATCTTATGAGATAGGGCGCCCTTCTCTAGCATATTACTCCTCTAAAATGTTTTAAAACCTTAAGGAAATGCAGAAACTATTTAGAAACATAAAGAAAATACCATTTTATTTTTATTTTATTTTATTTATTTTTTTTACCATCGCTTGTTGGGCGCCCCCACTGGTGTGGCGCCCCTATGCGTTGCATATAGTGCATACCCACTTTTTGCGCCACTGGCGATGGGAATACATTACAATCAGTTGAAAGCTCTTTGAAGCTGAAGGAGCCTCGGCGCGTCACAACTGCACGCCACGGGTCCCTGACCAAGCGTCGCTCCTGGACGTTTAGGGAGTGAGAGTGTGTTGGTCTATGCTGCCCCAGAACGCCTCGTTGTAGATTTTTCTTTTTCCATTTTTTTGTTCCCGAGCATAGTGACCATACCAAGACCACACACACACACACACACACACACACACACACACACACACACACACACACACACACACACACACACACACACACACACACACACACACACACACACACACACACACACACACACACACACACACACAGCCTTATCTTTTCTCAGCCGCAGCTAAATGTGATCTCCATTCACATTTTGCCACACACTCACGTGTGTGCTCAGGCTGAGAACCGCAGTGTCTCGCTGTCTCGCAGACCACTTAGCAACCAGGAAACGACACCAGTAATCCACCTCACACTGTCCGCTCCTCGAGCGGAGCAGCGAGCCCCGCAATGTCCCGCCAACACGGCACCCAGACCCCACGCAGCATTCTCATCTGTTTGTCATTACTGGTGTCCTTTTCAGGTTGCTAACAAATGCCATTGTAACACATAAACACACATCAGAGCACAGTGGGCTCATAGGGAGGGGGGGGGGCAGGAGCTCCAACAAGGCGTGTAGGACAGAGAGTGAATACACATACTATACAGAGATACTGTAGGAGAAAATCTATGTGATTTTGGAACATTGAACAATGTAAATCTATTCTAGTAGACCTGAACAATGGAATTGTGATCAGTAGAAAGGGCCATGACATGGGACCTTTAAGAATGCTAAAAGACTACTTATAATATTGAAGCCTTGAAGTTTACTTAGCAGTGTTAGAAATTAATGGAGTTCCCAACAAACTACACATTCATTCAGTAGTGTGTTGAATACCACTATAAAAGAGTATCCATAAGTTTAGTAAATTGTGCTCTCAGTAATAATTTGATGTAGACCACACAGTGGATTATTTATGTAATACATTTAATAAGGGGTTAGGTAAGTGGCTTTTATTTATCAATGCAAAGTGTCTACATTTTGCATTGTGAATAAGTGTTTAATCTCAACAAGACCAAAGCCAAGTCCTCATGTCCTTCCTCCTACTTGCAGCTAACTTAACCTTTGGGGATAAGCTATTCTTGATATATTGATACATTTAGCTTAGTACCATTGCCTCACAAATCACCCCACCCGCTGCCATAAACCGTCATATACCATCATACACCGCCATACAACGCCATACACCGCCATACACCATCATAAACCGTCCTATGCCAAGGTCAAATGTTAGAAAAGGTAAAAAAGGTATGAACAATTATAAAACACCAAATCCTGGAGATGAAGCTTTGGGATTTGACAACCTCTGGCTCCACCATACAAGGAATAAATTCATGAGCTAACACAGATGGGATGGAAATTACCTCTGTGCACAAGTCAGGAAGGGTTACATTGCACATGAAAAGCTTTAAATCACAACTCTTGAACTGCACAAATACCAAAAGGTAGTATTAAATGAGAAATATCAAGAATGAGCGAGAGGGGTGAATGAAGGGGGTGGGCGGGCGTCTGGGCGATGCTGACTTTAAGAACTTCTTTTAAAACTGTATACTTTTTTTCTTTCATAACCAACCACAGAAATGGGAAAGAGCTAAAGATTCACTAAAAGGTTCAAATGAACTAGTGAATGTATGCATTTATTAAAATAGGCATTCCACAGTCATTACCAGTGCTACAAAGTGCTTTGGAATATAACGATGACATCACTTGCCCATGTCGTTTGTCATCTTTTTTTTTACAAAAAACATACAAAACACATCTAGATCATTTTGTGTATTGCTCATAAAAAAACAACTCCATATAATAGTTTGACATTCAGCATTAAAATTACAGATGGAAGGTGTCTGCTATGTACAGCAGCACAAAGTCAGATTTCAAACTGCACGGTAGACAAGAGGTGACAGACAAGATTGTGGAGGATTAAGTGTCAAATTAAAATGCAAACACAGCTATTTGGTAGACTGATTTCAGGTGTTTAAACCCAATGATTGTAAGGAACGAGCTAACAAAAGTGAGACATTCTGTAGACCGATGGTATGCAGGACGGAATGATTGCAGCTGGTTTGGACATTAAACATTAAAGACTAATGCTCAAGCTAAACAGATATTGAGGGTAACCTATAAATATCATTTTTTTTGGTAATTTGTATTAGCTGTGTATTCAAGAGTTCATTCACCAGTGGGAACATTTCCCTCACGCATCCCCATTTCACAACAAATAAATAGTTTATGTACAATAATTATAAAAGATAAAAATAAGTGTAATTTTGAAGCTCTTTTGAAACAAACAGTTCAGTACAACACTCGAGAGTCTTCTCTCCCGTGGATTTGCCTTTCCCACTGAGCCGGGATCACATTGTCTACATAAGATGTCACGCTGATTCAATATCAGGTACAAAAACATTTGCCACAATACAAAAAATAACCATCTACATCAGTTATGCATATTCAATAGTCCCATAGCAATAGCATCTTCTCAGATGTTGTGCAGATGTTATCTTGTGTTTTAAATCAGTCAATGAGTATGAAGGAGGTGCTTACATGCCTCAACATCCATTGCAAAACATCAAAACTATTTGTCAACGTTCAAATATGGTTTTAAAGCTAACAATTACATTCCAGAAGATAGCTTATTTATCCCAGATTCATGTTGATAAAAGCTTATGAACCATGGCCTCAGCTACCTAAGCATTCCCTACAATCCCCGTCCATGCTCAGCACTCTGGATGGGGTAAATAAAAAACGATGATGCAAATGTGGTGTTCCTTGTCCTTGACAGTTCCCTATCATTAACCAAGAACATTTAGTACAGTTGTAAAAAATTCATTACAGTCAAAGGATAATGTTTTCCATAAATACAAACCCATGCTGGGTCAGGTTTCTGAATTATTTATTTTGTGCCACCTTGACCATGGTTCAACACTGATCATCAAAAACAAACATCACAAATATACAAGGTCCACAAAACAAGGCTGCTGGACTCTGTTAGAACTAGCGCCAAAAAATAACCCTGCAGTCTCCTCAATCATGGCCACATTGTTAAACCGTAGAGGTGTTGAGTCAGTCAACATGTTTGTATATGGTACATTTTGTTACAACAAATAGCTAGTTTCCGTCTTATTGTAGGTAAAGAACACATTCATAAAATCACTACAGATCCCTTTTAAAGGTTTGTATTGCCGTTTTATCAGCTTTTATAATAACGTGTTTTACCCCCATCTCTTCATAGTCATTTGAGAGAGGGAATTGATGGAGAAATGTATTTGGTTATTGTCAAGCTTTTTCCTTTGATTATCCATTCGTGATAATGATAGTGGTTTTGCAATACAAATCACTATGATATGACATGTTAGGCCTTCCCATCTCGCTTCCACTATGATTGACATCAACGGCTATTCATAAGTAAAGAGTAAAGATGGAAAAAACTCATTTAATTTAAATCAACCTGTGATTAAAACCCAAACGTTTAAAAAAAGATGACCTATCACAGAGGGTTGCTCTGAAAGAAAAGAAGAGCAAGGACCAGCATCTTTAAGGCCCCGTAAGTAACATTCATATTCTTTATCTAGGAATGTCTCGACAAAAATAAAAAGTTGAGGCCAATATTTTTCTTTAAAATGTTATATCTTTTTTGATAAATTAAGTGTTAAAATTTGACCAACTCAGAGCTCGGTAATCCATCTTTGTATTTCAGTGATGGTAACACGCAGCATGCCACCTTGCCTAATCTTTACATGCCAACGCAGACAACTGTGGATTCATTCATACAGTAAGAGGAAGGTCCAAATCCACATCACAGCTATCACTTCTTCATATGTTGCGGCTCATTGCTAAATGAAACGGATTTTAAACATATGATCAAAATTGTGTAATGTGAATAAATAAATAATTTTCAACTGATTATAGCTACAATGTTGGCCTCTGACATGATGTGATGAGAATTTGTCTGAGCAGCAACATCATTTAACTCTTCCCTGAGTGAAAGACAGTGGTTCAACTCCACGCTGGATTTAAACAAATCCGGATTTCAAATCTTGTCTGCATAGTACACAAATAATGAAGGAGGTTGTGTTCATGCTGGCTGGATATGCCCACTTTGAATCATGATGACTACTTACTGAGGAACACATGTCATTCATCTCCAGTTTAAAGCTGGAACTGAGGGTTAGGCGCCCTTCACATTCAAATACAAGAGTTAATCGAATCTCCCTTAGTGCCTAGACCAACATTGCAGACGAGACTTCCCCGACAGTGGTTACCGCTTGTTGTGACAGGCACCTGAAACTGGCCACTCAGTTTTCAGAGAGCTACATTTGAAAAAAAATGGCATGATAGTTATTTTTAGTACATATTATATAACTTGTTTCAGTGCTTAATGATCATTTAAGCTTTGGAAAAGCTTTGCTGCGTTTTGGCTCCGTTGTGGAAGACAGAGATGATTCTCAGCCATTTTGGCTTGTGTGCCAAATTGTCCATCATCAGCTCTCTTCAACTTTCCAATGCAGGCAAGGTCTATATTTGCTTGGGCAGATCGCATTTATGTTGGGAGAAATTAACTTGACTACAACATTAAGACTGACTTTGTCTTTATACACATACTGGAAACCTAGATAATTGATAGAACATAAAATATTAATGCTATAATACTATAAACAAAAAAATTAAGTATGGCCACAAAGTATCCATTACCAAGTTGATTACAGACAAGCTTCAAACTTGTATTCAATATTGGCCGCTGAAGCACTGGCTGCTCAAACACATGCTGCTTCCAGTTGATATTGAATCCTTAAGGAATATATGTTACTTAATTTTAATGGGGTATGCCCTGGAGTAAACACTTAGATATTACAGAAAATTCCTGTTTGTATTTGTACTTTGAACTGTGTGCATTGTCTTCTGTTTGGTCAAGGTACTCTGTTTTTTCCTACTAAAATGAAGGACTAGGGGTAGATAACAGTTGAAACATTGCTGCTCCTTTAAACCCACTGGTCCTCACTCACAATCCCACACACCCCCATCCTCACTAATGACAACTTTCAATCTTCCATGGTCTATTTCTAACTCCATTATTATATCTTCAAACAATATTAGGATTTACAGCTCTTCCCATGAATAGAATTGTCTGCATCAGCTGTAAAAGGTAAGAGTCTTAATTTCAGCAGATTCACCATCTAATTTCATTCATGAAAAGATAGGGAGATAATTGATAGATTTTAGAGCCTTGAGCCCAGTGAGACCTCCGTTGTGCAGTAAGGGTTTAAAACAATATGAGAAGGGTGGCATACTGGTGAAATATATTTTGTAATGATTACGGGTTATTGACTTGTGTGCAGATCTCCTTGTATTTTCCAAATGAAGCCCCCACCTTGTGCAATGCTGTCTACTGTTCTCACACAATGACAAGCTACTTTTAAGAAGAGATTTGAAATTAAAGAGACAGCTGTAGCGCTGTCTACACTCCCTCTCTATCCCTGAAGACTCACTGAAGACTCACAGTGAAGATGTAGCGTGGTAGTTTAAACGACTTAGAGTGATCAAACCTACTCCTGAGATCCGGATGCTTCTGTACAGGCAGACCTGTTAGGCTCTCCTTCAGCACTTTCACAGCTCAGCATGAATCCACTCTGCTAAAAGGCTTATAACAAACTTCCAACACTTTCAAAAAGGTGCTCCTCAAAGGCTTCTCCAAGCTGTGTGAGAGGAAAAGCCTCCTACTAAATAAACTGGCCACTGTGCAAAACTAGAAAGGTATATTCTCGCCTCATTCATTGCTAACAATGACAGTCTTTAGGAGGGTATAAAAGGATTGAATAGTTTAATACGTGGAATAGTGGAGCAGAGACCCAGAAACCTGACTGCAGCTTTGACAAGGTGATGAAGAGTTTTTACTCTTTTAAACTGGGTGTATCTACTCTTTTGTGTGGAGGCTTTTGCCATTTATGTGTTTATAAATTATATTTTATACATTTCTTTAAAACCTATCTTCATGCTATTCAGTGTATTAAGATGTGTTTAATCACTCCATACATGAAGATAGTTTAGTGAAAGCAGTAAACATCAACATACGGACAAACTATGTAAAATTCACTTTTTTATTGCTTTTGTATATACATTCGGGTATTGGGTGCCTATCAGCCTACACACAGTTAAATAAGACATGTTTTGTTGAGGAGTGCTTGGATAAGAATATATGGGATTTATCAAGTTGTTCAGATACCCACTCACATATTGAGGACTGCTTTTGCAAAGGAGCCCCGGTTTTTTCCTCGCAAGCCAATCAGAGTAGACTAGGCGCTTCCAACTGATGTGCAGTATACATAATATAGAGCACTACAGCCTGCAGGTAACACAGAAGACCCAGCCAGCAAAATGTCAACGCTCAACTACTTCTTTAGGATGTCTACTTTTAGTTTCACAATGTGTTGAGCTGCTATAAAATATGTACTATCTTTCACAATTTTGTCCATCTTTCCAAATATTCAATTTTCTTCAAATCACTTTGCTGACCACAGCATATATAGGCCATGATATAGCCTAAAATGTGGAAGACATTCATACTCAAATTGGCCAATACAGTACAAGCCGTTCGACTTCAAGTTTCCAATTGTCCAAAACTGGATGTGTTTGTACCGGGTAGGGAACCCAGAGCACCCAGAGGAAACCCACACACACCGTACATAGGAATAACATGAAGAAAACATCACAGAAAGGATCCAGCCTAAATATAACACACAGTATTTTAAATGTTTTATAAAAAGAGAGCAAAGCAATGCACTCATGGTTATAAATATTCCAGTAGACCAGAATTTCACTCATCTCAAAATCATATGGCAAAGGAATGTTCCAAATTAAAACAATGTTCGACATAAAGAGATAAAAAAGCATGCAATATACCAGATTATACCAGAATACTATGGATAATAGCTTAGAAACTAATCATTATTTTCATTACTGATAAATCTGGTGTTTATTTTCTTAGATTA
This sequence comes from Notothenia rossii, assembly GCF_949606895.1. Lineage (NCBI taxonomy): Eukaryota > Metazoa > Chordata > Actinopteri > Perciformes > Nototheniidae > Notothenia > Notothenia rossii. The sequence continues at coordinate 24,195,245 of NC_136912.1, read as the reverse complement.
ATCAATTCATCGCCTGGTCTATGAAATGCCCATGTTGACGTGTTTATATGTTTTTGTATGTCCTGTTGAAATACCTTAAGATATACATTTTGCTATCATCTATTTTACATCAGCAAAGCAACAAACTTCACATCTGAGTGGCTGGGGCCAGCATTTATTGGCATTTAGCTTGGAACATGATTTAAACGACCTAATCAATCCTCAACACTGTTTTTTATGCATTTCTGCTGGTTGACAAATTAGTTAAACCATTAAATATCTGAGCTCTTATTACAAACGAGAACTTCAGTGTAAGTTACTTTTCATTAACTTATCAACGTCATGCATTACCATACACAAAGTTGCATGCTAGCATGTTGTTCCCTTTTACCTGTCATTGTAGCTTATGAATCCATCAGTCAATGTTCACATCAAAGCAACCCTGATGTGCTTCATAACCTATCCTCATAACAACAGGAGATGTTGGCTTATTAAAAAATAATATGACCAGTTTTATGAGGCAGAAAATGTCTGGAGAAACATCTGTGAAACAAGTTGCATATTAAATATGTAGGAGCTACATTGAGAATTCCTTTTTGCATGGGATGGCAGAGCTATAAAGAGAATCCAGAGTGCGGGCCCCCAAGCTCATTCAAGTCCTGCCATTCTCCCTATCTGACAGTCAAAGCTGAATGATCTTGCTCTCTATGCCTAACTTTAGCTATTTCCTCTACTCTGTGGGGAGAAAACCGTCAAAACATTCCTATCTCGGCCAAAAATTAGCGACTAAGGATTGTCTCTGATCATTTTAGAAAATCAATAGAAAAAACAAAGCATAAGAGGTATTTTCTGTACGCTTCTCTTCCTGAAAGCACTTGCGAAGGCTAAAGAGTTAATTAATGCCGTTTTTGTTCTGAAGTGGAGGCCTCTGGAGACATAGAGAGAAATGAAGCAAGGATGGGGGTGTGCTGCAGTACAGCAGGGAAACGAGCACAATACCAGTAGATAGATTAAAGAGGCTGGATTTCTAAGGCTTCTTTATAGCCTATTAATGTAATGCTGCTTTATTCCTGAGAATGACATTGAACTGATATTTTCTATTTCTCCTCGCACAGCTGATTTTTGCAACCTGATTGGATTGTTAAATCTATTTTGTGGTTTAGTTATAATGATTATTTGCAAGGTGGATCTTTAAAGGATGTATTCTGTAGTTTCGGACAATTTCAAGACACCTTATATCCAATAATATATATCCAATACAGTTCTCTTTGCAGCCACCACTGTAGCTACATGGGACACGTTTAATACAAATCAAGGTGTTTTGAACACACCTCGGTTTAGTTTCAGTCTCCTCTCTGAGGGGAAGCATTGTCTCAATTAACGCAAAAATAAATTAAAACATGATCTGCACCCAACCCTGTCTCCTAAAAATGACGTTCCCACAGAACTAAACTGCATTCTCAATTACGTTTAGCTAGAAACATATTTTCTCCCACGTTACGTTTGTTATGAGCATATCTCAAATACTTTTATTTTCTACATATCTTATAGAAACATATTTTCTCCCACGTTACGTTTGTTATGAGCATATCTCAAATACTTTTATTTTCTACATATCTTATAGAAACATATTTTCTCCCACGTTACGTTTGTTACGAACGTATCTTAAATAGGTTTATTTTCTACATATATTTGCCATTTATTGTCTTGCTTATAATAATGATAATAGTCATTTATAAATATTATTTTAGAGCACACATTTGAAATCGAGAATCGGGCTCGATATGTGGTTGAATTAAAATCAGTAGGCGAGGCTGTAATTTCGCCAGCTGTTACTCTCATGAGAAATAAACTCATGAGAGAAATAAATATTTGAGATATGTTCATAACAAACGTAAAGTGGGAGAAAATACGTTTCTAGCTAAACGTAATTGAGAATGCAGTTTAGTTCTGTGGGAACGTAATTTTTAGGAGACAGGGTTGCTGCAAAAATACAGCAGACGCCAGCAGTGGTATCTCAAAAGGTCTACACACCATGCACATGTCGACATTAGGTATTGCTCCCTGTTGAGTATAAACAATCACACAGATAACAAAATGTAATCAACAAGTTAAGGGACCATGGCAATTTCTATGTTTTCAAGTATGACTCCAAATTGGAAATGAAAGGGGTCCCACAACGTTTGGTTTGCTGCTCACAAAAATCACACAGGGGATGCTCAGGTTTAATTTGTCCGAGATTAAAGAAAACACGTGTGGGTATGTGATATATTATTTAACTTAACTGCACATTGCAGGTCCTGATAAGACACAACATCCTCATACTGTATTGCCTACTTTCCATAAAGCGTGTGAAAAAGAAAGAGATGAAGATATCAATAGTGATGAGCAATGTAGGAAAAAGAGAAACAAGAAACATTTAAAGCTGTTCTGCTAGCATAATATATCTTGTTTCATACCTCCTATGTATAGGTGGGAAGTTGTTTTTAGCAAATCCCCCTTAGTGTACTGAAGACTTGGCAATTTCGTAAAAATTTCACACAACCATTTATGTGCTGAAATAGATTCACTTGTGCAGAATACGTTTCTCCTGAAGGTCCCCTTTACATTGTAAAAGCAAGAAATCATTCATATGAATATAGCTGTGTGTATTCATTAAGAGCTTAAGGTCTTAAACACAGAGATTAACTGGAATGTGTGGGACTGTGGATTTAAAAGCATCTTCATCGCTGGCCTTTGGTCTGCTGCACCAGAGTATGTGCTGCCTTTGAGCCTTGAATGAAATGTCTCAGTGACTGCTGGCGAGATGAAAGGCTCCATTTTGAAGTGGTTAGTGCTGGTGTGCTCGACCGGCTGCCTTATATTCCTCCTCCTGTCAGAAACACTCGGCTAGACACGTGTGAAAAGCCCACTGCCATCCGGAGCCTGTTATCACATGAAAAGGCTGCTCTCTGACCATAGCACATTTCTGAGCATGTTATTGTCCGCCGCATTGTGAACAATTTACTTTGAGGCTCAGGGGGACTCAAAGTCAACAGTGACAAAATGCATTGATGGCACATCGAACAGTGATGAAATCCTTTTTGAAAAAGATACAGCGGTGTAGTCTGAGCATACAGACATCTCACTACAGCTGTGGAGCTAATATGGATGTAGGGAAACTGCAAATTAAATGCGCGGCCATGCAAGGGACACACCTGGTGCTTATACTTGATGAAGAAAATGCTTCATTTTAAAAAGCCATGTTTTTTTTATTTTAGTCCTCTTTGATTTCCATTAAGACAATTAAAAACGTAAAAGCCTCATTCCCACCGAGTGCCTGTCGTTGAGATGAAGAGCCATTACTCTCACATCTGGGACCAAGAACAATAGCATGTAAATAGCAGGCTGTTTAGACCAACATGGCAGAGATCAAATGGAAAATTAAGCATAAACAAATCAGTTGTAACCACAATGGTAAACAGCCATTTTTTGACAAATTACCACATAATTTAGAAATAAAAAAACTAATTAAGTACATATATACAAATGTTGAATACAAATATAAACAATTTTAAGGCTGTTTTTTTGCCAAATCTATAGCTTGTATGTGAAGAAACAGTTTTCAATACAGACATTTCTTCCCTTTAAATATAAAAACAAGTAGGGTAAACTTAATAATATAAGGCATTACCTTATATTATATCATTATATGGTATTAGTTAGAGTGTTTAAATGTATTGACTTAACAATATGCAAAACGTTTACCTTAAATGTTTTCTAATATAATATTATGATCCCCACACTTAACCCAGCTCAAATGTAATTAGGTAAATGTCTGCAATTCCTAATGTGACACTGCAACAACACATGACATTACATTTCAACAACCCCACCGTTTTTTGTGCAGCATTCAGGCTTGCTGGGTTAAATTGTATGGGATTAGTTTTGTATCATAAAGATAGAGCCACACTTACTCAGAATAAAGCAAAACTATGAGTTTAAAAGAAAAAAAACTGAGTCAAGCTAAATAAAATAAATTTAAAAAATAAAACTATAAGTTGCAAACTAATCATTTGTGTAATCATGTAAACTACACTGAACATAAAATATAAACGCAACACTTTTGTTTTTGCTCCCATTTTTCATGAGATGAACTCAAAGATCTAAAACATTTTCTACATACACAAAATAACCATTTCTCTCAAATATTGGTCACAAATCTGAAAAAATCTGTGATAGTGAGCACTTCTCCTTTGCCGAGATAATCCATCCCACCTCACAGGTGTGGCATATCAAGATGCTGATTAGACAGCATGAGGTGTGCCTTAGGCTGGCCACAATAAAAGGCCACTCTGAAACGTGCATTTTTGCTTTATTGGGGGGGTCTGGGGGGGTCCGAAAACCAGTCAGTATCTGGCGTGAGGGTTAGGATTAGGGTTAGGTGTTAGGATTAGGGTTAGGGTAATGTTTTGAATCGAGTGGCCCATGGTGGTGGTGGGGTTATGGTATGGGCAGGCGTATGTTATGGACGATGAACACAGGCCACTCGATTCACAACATTACCCTAACCCTAACCCTGAAAATATATGTAAGTATCATTTTTGATCATTTTTGTTTTTTGTGCTGTACTATATGGCCTGTTTCTTTGATGTGTTAAGTGAGAAGTAAAGCTGTGCTATGAAAGTTAGCTTTTGCTACCTTTAGATCCACAACAATGCAAGCTTAGTAGCCTAACAGTTAGCTACATAGCTAGCAGTGAGTAAGCATTCAGACACCGGCGCACACACTCAAACGGACTCGTGTGCCTCTACCAACAGGCTTTCATGACTCTGTACAGATATAATAATAATAATAAATGGGATTTATATAGCGCTTTTCTAGACCCAAAGACGCTTTACATTATGAGTCAGGTCGACAAACAAAACAAAACAAGAACAAAAACACAAACAAAAACAAAAACAAAACAAAAACAGAAAAGCAGTCAGGAGGATGTTGGTTCAGAGGGGGGAGGGGCGGGTTTAAGGATAAGCAGAGTTGAAGAGGTGGGTTTTGAGACGGGACTGGAACAGGGTGAGGGAATCAGACTCACGGAGGTCTTGGGGGAGGGAGTTCCAGAGCTTCGGGGCTGCCACAGAGAAGGCTCTGTCCCCGAAGCTCCGGCGTTTGGCCTTGGGGATTGAGAGCAAACCGGCTGAGGTGGATCTGAGGGACTGGGGTGGTTGGTAGAGGATGAGGAGGTCAGTGAGGTAGGGGGGGGCCAGATGGTGGAGGGCTTTATAGGTGAGGACCAGGAGTTTGTAGTGAATGCGGTGTGAGACGGGAAGCCAGTGGAATTCTTTGAGGACCGGGGTGATGTGATGCCATGATTTGGTGTGGGTGAGGAGTCTGGCGGCTGCGTTCTGGACACGCTGGAGTCTGTTGAGGGATGTGGTGCTGATGCCGAAGAGGAGTGAGTTGCAATAGTCAAGGCGGGAGGAGATGAAGGCGTGAATGAGTCACTCAGCTGCAGGGCGGGTGAGAGAGGGAAGGAGTTTGGCGATATTGCGGAGGTGGAAAAATGAGGTTTTTACAACTTGGCGGATGTGGGGGTCGAGGGAGAGGGTGGGGTCGAATATCACGCCAAGGTTGCGTGCCTGGGTGGAGGGGGAAACAGGGGTGCCATCGATGGTGAGTGTCAGGTTGGGGGTTTTGCTGAGGGTGGATTTGGAGCCGATGAGGAGGAGTTCAGTTTTATTGCTGTTGAGTTTGAGGAAGTTGTGTTGCATCCAGGATTTTATTGCAGTCAGACAGGATTCGATGTGTGTGAGAGGGGGGTTGTGGGGGGATTTGGTGCTGAGGTAGATCTGTGTGTCGTCACCATGGCAGTGAAAGTCCAGGTTGTGATGGCGGAGAATCTGACCAAGGGGGAGGATGTAGATGATGAAGAGGAGGGGGCCGAGTACTGAACCTTGGGGAACACCTTGGGTGACTGAAGCTGTGGTAGAGGAGTGATTGTTGAGGGAGATGAAGTGGGATCTGTCGGAGAGGTAGGACTGGAGCCACCTGAGTGCAGTACCTTCGATACCGATATCCCGGAGTCGGGTAAGCAGGATGGTGTGGCTCACGGTATCGAAGGCTGCACTCAGGTCAAGGAGGATGAGGATGTTGAGGGAACCGGTGTCAGCAGAGGTGAGGAGGGAATTGAGGACTTTGATGAGTGCCGTTTCTGTGCTGTGGTGAGGACGAAAACCAGACTGAAGGGGTTCAAAAAGGTCTTTTTTTTTGGAGATGGCGGTGGAGTTGTTTGGAGATGATGCGTTCTATTGTTTTAGAGAGAAAGGGGAGGTTGGAGATGGAGATCCAGATATGCAAGTATAAGCCATGATAGCTTATTTTATTAACATGCTAATTTGATATGAAAATCAGCGTAACTTTGTAGCAAAACCTACCGTCCATGACTGCCCCTGAGCTGTGTTTTATTTGTTAACTTCATATTTTTCCTAACACATTGTTTTCCTCTGATATTAACAGTGTGGACCATTGAGACAGCGTGGTGTGGTGTTTTCCCACTTCCTCTGAGGGGACAGCAAATAAACAGACAGACACTTTATCAATCCCAAATTGGGAAATTATTTAACAGCAGCAGTGTGTTCAGGTATTAAAATATTTAGAGTTGGAATACAGTATAAACTACACAACACAAGTATAATGCACAGCAATCCATAAGATAAGTCTGATATGTTCATGAAACTCCCCAGGAGACACCGACACTAACGTGGCCGAGTGGACTCCGGAGTTTGATGCATGAGTTGCACTGTATGATCTGTGGTGTAGTGGGCTGTCACTCAAAAACTGAGTAGCCAATGGGGACGCACCCCTTAAAGTCCCGCCCACCTGGGACGTTTGTGTCAAAATCGAAAACAAAAAATGAGGGAGCACAAACGAGAAGTGCTGCAGCGAGAGAAGAAGTCTGATCATTGAGAAAGAAGAAACAAGAACTGTAAACAAAAACCTATGTTAAAACAAAGAAAAAATACTTATAGTTTACATGATTACACAAATGATTTGTTTGCAACTTATAGTTTTATTTTTGAAATTTATTTTGGTTTGCTTGACTCAGTTTTTTTTTCTTTTAAACTCATAGTTTTGCTTTATTCTGAGAAAGTGTTGCTTTATCTTTATGATACAAAACTAATCCCATAAAAATGGACCTGAAGAGCTTTAGGTGCATGTTGTAAAGTATGTGAAAACTAATTTAAAGGGGACTTTTCGAAAGCACTGGATGTAATGCTTTAAGAAAAACAGAACAAACTGTTGAAAAGACTAACTATATCTGTCCTTTTCAATTATACTTCACACAATGTAACACTCACTTTTCCCAGTCAGCATCTCTGTGCCAATATCAAATGGGATAAAATGTATTTGAGAATATATTCTAATTATACCATAGCTCTATATGTATTGTAAAAATTTGCTTTAGTAGCACTTCAGAGTGTGTAATGTCTTGATACTATGTATAGTAGCGGTTTTGATCAATGTTTAAACAGCTTGCTCTTCCTTTTTTAAAGATTTGTCAGTGTTATTTTACATTTATGGGCAATCCCTTCTCATTCAGTCCTGTTTCTTTTCATTTTTCATTGTTTAAACATGGCATTAGCTGGACCATATTTCTGTGTTCTGCCTAAATCGAGTAACATCAGTCTCCCCAGGACCTGAGAATATACCAGTCATAATAGTGATGGATAGAGCTACTTACAAAAAGGTACAGAAGGATTTAATGGGCAGTCGAACATTTTAATGGTTATCGGAGCACCTTGTTGCCCTACTCTAAGCTCTCACAACACCTCACTGTGCTATAAAGCGCAACCGAATGGAATTGTAAAAGGCATGAACAAGGTTTTAAGAGAATGAGCACTCTGAATCCATATCAGAGACCATCAACAGAAAGCAGTTGGATGGTTTTCTTGTACAAATTACCTTGTGTGTAATCTTAAAATAGGCTATGGAAATCTCTTCAAGTAAACATATTCAGTTATTCCGGAATAAAGACAGGGGCACCGGGACAGTCAAAGACATATGGAGTATTAAGCCTTTGGACGTGTTGTTCTTTTTCCTTTACAACTTATGTTCCTTTAGAGCGGAAGATACCATTTTGTATAGCTGACTCGAGTTACAGGCAGAGCATGGGAGACAAACATGCTTACGTAAGATCACTGAAGTAATTCATACAGTAAGTCCAAAAAGGTGAATTACTGCCCTTTAAGAAGATATTATTGGTAGAAAATCAAGCGTTATAACACCGATAACATTTAAAAAGACATGTTTACCGTCCCCTCTTTTGAACTGAAAGCTAAACAACTTTTCAGACGCAACAACATAAAATACAACAGAGCTCAGTCCCCAAACAGTTTGTTTGTGGACAATTTTCCTTTAATTCAAAGGTTCAGTCAAGGGATGTAAATATATACTTTGTTTTTGAAAATGAGCTGAACCTTGTTTACTGATAAACAACCATTGAATCCATCTCCAGCTGCAGTATATATGCAAAAACAAGCAACAGAGTCCTCAGTTCACCCTTCCTGGAGAGTGAGCAGCCACAATGTGCCCTGCCGTGGACCCATGCAGCTGCTTTCCCTGTAATAGTCCACCACATGAATCCATTTATCTGCAATTTTGCCTGGCTTCACGTCTCTTTGTCAGGGTTTCAGCCAGTGTATCGCAAGTCCGTCGGCCTGCCGTGCCATGGTTTGTGACAATGTGTACGCTGCGAGCCATAAAGTTATAGCTGTGAACACAACAATAGTGTGTTCTGTTTTGTTGTCTGTGAAAATGCATGTTATAAAAAGCCAAGGCCCAAGTCATCCTGTCTTGCTTTCCCCCTTCTGATTAAAGGGAAGCCTGTTACTGTATAGCCACACAGTTAGCAACATCTGCTCAGACCCACTGTAGGTGTGCGGACATTTGAGCTGCACCATATATTCTCATTTTAGTGTTAGGGCGCTCTGTTAAAGGTTTCTATGGTTGGTAAAGCGTTGAATTATTCCATAATGATCAGATTTTTCAAAGATTTCCACATGCAATACACTTGATTCCAAATGGAGTTTTGGTACACAGAAGCAATCTATAGCATTGGCATGACTATCAAATGACCCCAATTAACACATTTAAAGTGGAACATGAAATATTTCCTTTAAAAGTATAATGTAAATGTAGCTTCTCTAGCAGTTTAGTCATTTTTGGACTCCTTTCAGGCTCTCTGAATTGGTCAAATAGATTTTCTCAGAAATATTTTGGACTGTCTTTTTGAGCTACCCATAATCTGTGACACCAGAGGCCTGTACTACGAATCCAGTTCAACATACCCTGTATATGTTTGAGTTAGCTGGCTTACCTAATCCAAAACAAACGCGCTCTCGTTAAACTATCCTACGACGCTGGTTATCAACTCGGTAACTCGAGCCAGGGTTTCTCTGTCCGGCCGAGGTACCCGTTCACATGAAAGGGGCGGGGCTAGCAACATTTGACCAATCACAAATATGGAGAAGCGTACTGACAGCGCAGCATCATACTTCCTGAATGAAAAGTAAACTATAATATTAAACATATAGAGAGGCGAAGTCCCGCCCATCTACTTCCGACCCATGATGGGACCTTATTTTGGAAAAATTATGCATTGAAGTCAATGGGGAGAGAAAGATTATCTTTCGATCCCGTTTGAATTGTGCCATGAATTACACATATGATGTTTGTCAATCTTAAAAAATAATTTCCATGTCAAAAAAGTCACAGTTTGTCGTAAAACTGTTGAAATATAAGACTATGAAAAATACGCAACTAGAAAGACTACAAATCCCAGAAGCCCGGTCCCGCATGCTGGCTCTTACGGAACCGACTAACTCCCCATTTGTGTATGTACAGCTCTCAATATGCCCAGACTTGTAGTGATTTTCACCTCTTTTAATACTTTTCGCCTCATTCTGAAAGAAAGAAGTGAAATGTTGCAACGTGACGGCCATCTTGGTGTGTGGTGCGAGACGGGAGATGTAGTTCACTGAGCGGTTTCATACAAAAAAAAGTGTTACTTCACAGTTTTACGACATATTTTTATTTTTTTGACTTGCAAAATTATCTTTTAAATAGGCAAACATGTAATTCGTGGCACAATTCAAACGGGATCGAAAGATAATCTTTCTCTCTCCATTGACTTCAATACATATTTTTTCCGAAATAAGGTCCCATGGAGGTCCCCCGGAAAGGGAGGGACTTCGCCTCTCTATGAAGAAATTAAACTTTAAAAGGCCATGACTTAAACACTTTATCCATAATAAAAGCAACATAGTTGCACCTGCAAGGTGAATACAGCTGGCAAAAGAAAAAGTGTTTGAATGCGTACATTAACAGGTTTACAACGGCAGTTTTTCTATATGTCCTTTATTCTGTAATATGACTTGATAGCTTTAAACTCTGCACACTGAGCTCTGATTGGTCAGCAGGCGTGCTTTCACTGAGTTGATCTCTTATCCTGGAACCTAAACAGCAGGTTAGCCGTTCAGCATAAGTTACCATGGAGATCTAGCCCAGTAAGAAGAGAACCAGTGTCGTAGGACCGGAAACCCAGAGCTTTCCGCGAAGTTAGCTCACTAAGCGAAAATCCGGCTTCGTAGTACAGGCCACAGCTGTTCTTGGCTGCTTGACAGACTATTTAGATCCCATCGTGTATCTGCAGTCAACCGCAGGATACGCCGATGGCTTTTACTCATCAGGACTTTTTTCTTCTGTGTACACAACGTTTTCTTGAATGAGCTGGGTGATATAATTAAGGTGAAAGAAAGGATGAGAAGTATATTCTAGTTGTTAAAATATTGGTCATCAGAAAGGAAACATGTTGAGTTTTTCTCTTGCATCGGCACAAAGACTTATAAACGTGCATGTGTGTGACACAATCAACAGGGTTTACACATTGTTTAACAAACAGTACAGGGGCCAAATAAAATGTACATGCAAATAGTTTTAAAAAGGTCCCGTATTATACTTTTTTAACAATACATTTTAGGTCTCAGATATATACAAAACTATAGGTTACTTACGTAACCCCAGTACTCAGAGTAACATGAAGTGAGATGTCTCACTATGGGATGCGCCTCATCGCGGAGCAAACAGAAGCATCAATCTCATTACACCAATCCTGATTGGCTGGTGATCTTGACGTCAGCGTCAGGGAATCTAACCCCTATAAGTAGCTTGCGCTACGCCGCATGCATCATTCAAAATAAGCACCTCTTCTCGCTTCACCATAGCAAGGAGGGCCGTCTGGTGAGACATCTCACTTCATGTTACTCTGAGAACTGGGGTTACGTAAGTGACCTATAGTTCTCATTCGTAACACTCCGTTCGATGTCTCACTATGGGATATTGTAGCTCCCGTATTGCCAGACGAGCTTATCTCGAAAATCACCAAACCCAAACAGAATTTAACAGTTAGAGCTCTAACTCAGCAGGGGGCCCAGCACTGCATGGGCCACACTGGAAGCAGAGACGTCTAATCTGTAAAAGCGGACAAAAGTGAGCGGCGAGGACCAGCTCGCTGCTGCACAAATGTCTTGGATGGAAACACCCTTGAACAAAGCCCAGGATGTAGCCAGACCACGAGTCGAATGAGCACGCAAACGCGAAGGTGCCTGCAGACCCTGACTCGTGTAAGCCAAAGCAATTGCCTCCACAATCCAGTGAGAGAGCCGTTGCTTAGTAACAGGCTTGCCCTTCTGAGGGTTAGCCCAGGACACAAAGAGTTGGTCATTATGACGAAACTCTTTTGATCTGTCCATATAAGTGCGTAAAGCACGGACTGGACAGAGCAAATTCGGCTGCTGTTCCCCGGAGGGACACAGCGGCGGAGGAAATGCCTCAATGTCAATGGGGGTACATGAACCAACCACCTTAGGTATAAAGGCAGGGTTGGGCTTCAGCAACACTCTCGTTTGCCCTGGGGCGGACTGAGTGCATGAAGGATGTACAGAGAGCGCATGAATGTCACTGACTCGCTTGGCGGATGCCAGGGCCAGTAACAGCACTGTCTTGAGTGACAGGTGCTTCATGTCAGCTTCTTCCAGGGGTTCAAATGGGGCTCGAGTGAGCCCATCTAAAACCACTGTCAAGTCCCATTAGGGCACCAGTGACCTGGAAACAGGAAGGAGCCTGCGAGCCCCTTTCATAAAACGGCAGACCAGAGGATGCTGGCCGGCCGTCTTACCCTCAAAACCCACATGGCATGCAGCAATAGCAGCCAGATAGACTTTGATCATGGAGAAAGCTCTGTGTTTATCAATTAGGTCCTGTAGAAATGATAAAATCACTCCCACAGGGCATTGAAAAGAGGTGTGCCCTTTTTGAAGGCACCACTCCTCAAACACCCTCCACTTACAGTCATAAAGAGACCTGGTGGAGGAAGCTCTCGCACTCTGAATAGTGTTTATCACCTTCTGAGGGAGACCCACTGCATTCAGATTATACCACTCACGGGCCAGGCCCATAGGGCCATGCGCTCCGTGTGTGGGTGAAAGATCGTCCCCCCCGCCTGAGACAGTATGTCTCTGCGTAGGGGGAGCTGCCACGGCTGACCGCACAGCAGCTGATATATCTCCGCCAGCCAGTACATTGCAGGCCAGTGCGGAGCTATCAGGATCATTGTGTGTCGCCGTTCCCTCACTCTGGCCAGAGTTCGGGGTATCAGCGCCAGGGGTGGAAACGCGTACAGGAGGACCAGAGGCCAAATGTGCGCGAGCGCGTCCACGCCTAATGGTGCGTTTTGATCGCGCATTGAAAAGAAAAGCTGACAGTGAGCATTTTCTTTTGATGCGAACAGATCTACCGCGGCTCGGCCGTAACGCACCCACAGCTGGCTCACAACCATTGGATGTAGAGTCCAGTCTGCATATAGTGGTACGCCTCTGGACAGCAGGTCTGCCCCGAGGTTCATCACACCCGGTACGTGCGTCGCTCTCAGAGAGAGGAGACGGCCGCAGCTCCACAAGATCAGTTTGCGTGCCAGCATGTGTAACTGGAGAGAGCGCAAACCCCCTTGTCGGTTTATATACGATATTGTGGTCGTAATGTCCGTCCTCACGAGGACATGGTGTCCTCTGAGAAAAGGCAGAAAGCGTTTTAGGGTGAGGAACACCGCTAAAAGCTCCAGGTAATTTATGTGCGACCGCTGGAGGTCTCTGCTCCAGAGACCCCTCATCGGACGACCTTCGTAAATACCTCCCCAGCCTGTCAGACATGCGTCTGTGGTGACCACCTTCCTTGAAAGGACAGCACCCATAGGCACGCCCCGTACCAGAAAAGTCGGGTGCAGCCAGTGGCGCAGTGCCATTACGCATTTCACAGTAACCATCACTCTCCGCGCGCCATGACGCGCGGGGTTTAGTTTTAGAGCGGCTACCCAGCGCTGAAACTCCCTCATGTGTAAGCGTCCCAGTCGTACGACCAGGATGGCTGACGCCATGAGCCCCAGTAACCGCAGGCATGATTTGAAAAGAACATGTTTGCGCAGCTGGAAATGAGCGAGGCAAGCTCTGAAAGCTTTCACTCTTTCTGCTGACAGGTGGGCTGTAAAGGGCACAGAGTTCAGGTGTAAACCCAGGAAGAGTACAGTCTGTGCTGGGCACAGCATGCTCTTTTCTGTGTTTATTATGAAACCCAGGTTGAGCAGGTGCTTTACGAGGACATTTGTCTACGTAATAGCCTCCTGTTCCGACTGTGCGAGAAGCAGCCAGTCGTCTAGGTAGGTTGCCAGGCGAATACCCTGTTGTCTTAACGGGGCTATCGCGGCTTCCGTACATCGTACAAAAACTCTTGGACTGAGAGACAGACCGAAGGGAAGTACTCTGTATTCGTAACAGATCCCCTGAAATGCGAACCTCAGATATTTCCTGTGTGGGTAATATACTGGGATGTGGAAATACGCATCTTTCAGGTCGACTGATGTAAACCAGTCGTTTTGTCGCCCGAGACGCAGCAGAGATGTGTGAGTGAGCATTCTGAATTTGTATCTTCTTAGATACGCGTTCAGAGCCCTCAAATCTAGTATTGGCCGAATTCCGTTCCCTCCCGTTTGGGAACGAGGAAATACTTGGAATAAAAGCCGCTCTGACTCTGCTCGGCGGGTATTATAGATATAGCCTTCTTTTCTAGAAGTGAGAGAATCTCTCTCTCCCGAATATGGGCTGACTCTCCTCGGGCTTGTGAATACAGAACGCCCGAGAAGCGAGGGGGGGTGACAGCGAATTGGAGTCTGTAGCCCTGTGTTACTGTCTTGAAAACCCAAACAGACGTTGTGAGCATCTCCCAATATTTGCTCCTTAGAGCCAGCGGAGATGTCACGTCTCTTACCCTCTGAGTCTCTATTTGTTGTGTTATGGAGCCATCTAGTGTCTGAACACGATGGTACCCCATTTCGACAATCCCCACCGAGACTGCGCATGCGCGTGACGGTGGTGCCTTCACAACCCCAGCCGGCACTGCGCATGCGCGTGACGGTAGCGGCTCTATAACCCGTCGTCACTGCGCATGCGCATGGCGGTGGTGCCTTCACAGACCCGTCTATTATCCGCCTTTTGAGAGAGGCCGTAGCTGCTCTCAAAAGAGGGACAGGCGACAGACTGTTTATCGTTTTTATTGTCTTTCTTTTCATTTTTTTTTTTGGACTGCGCCCTCGGCTTGAAGCCTGGATGCGACAGTGAAAAATGTTTATTTGAAAACAACAACAATTGTGACATGTGTTTTTGTGACTTAGGCAGATAGCAGAACTTGCTGTTTCTGGTATTAAGTCTGTTTCCCTTCTGGCGCGAACTTGAGGATGGCGTTGCGGCATCACTCGAGGCGGCGGGAATATGGAGGCCTGGTGGCACCCCGAAAACACATCTGGAGCTGGGGAACAGGGAACTTCCAGCTCTGTCACCGAGGAGAGGAGGCTGTCAGGCCGCCCGCTTCTTCTTCCTCGACTGGTGACCGAAAATCTGAGTCGGCTGTGCCTGAACAGCAGCTGCCGAAACCGGAGATTTTCTCGGCCAGCTCGTCCTCGTCTCCTGCCTGGGCTGGGGACTCGGGGTGGGCTGTGGCCTCTGCTGCCTCGGTACCTTGAACCGGGCCGGACGTGAGGCAACTTGGGCGAAGGACTGCCGCGAGACCGTCGTAGGTAGCGGCTGGACCCTTCGGGGGAGACAGAGGTGGAGGGCCTCGTCTTCCTTCTTTTTCGACTCACATCTCCGCTGCATCGAGACTAAAGCAGTACCCTCGGGAACGATAGGCATGTCAAGAACATCCTCCTTTTCCCGGTCTGGGAGGTTGGATCAGGTTGAGCCACCTGGTTCTCTCCTGTACCACCAGCACCGTTTCGTCATCGCTGACTGGAACCGGTCTGCCTTCACCGGTAGCGTGGGGTTCCTGCTTGGTGTCAGAGCCAGCCTCGGTTGGAGGTGGGCTGCCACCAGCGGTTCCATGGGCGGCATGCGGAGCAGGCCGAGCCTCTCCATACCGTCACAGTCCAGGGAGGAGGCACCCTGGATTGGGGCCTTATTACTGAAGGGGCGGTCTCTCCACGAGACTGACACCTCGTCCAGCATCTCCGGGAAGACTGGAAGGAGCTGCCTCTTTTTGTCCTCGCTGCTTGGGGCAAAGTCTTCCCCTCGTAGCGAGACCTGGAGGTCTCCTTGGCCATTTCAGGCCATGGGATGTCCAGCCTGGACGCGGCACGTTGACACACGGCCGACAGGTCCATGCTCAGACAGGGCGAAGCTGGTGCGCTATCGCCCGGGAGAGCAGCCATCGCTCCCGGCTTTGCAGCCTGAGCTGACGACACGAAGACATCATCGTCTTGCTCATCCGAGTCGGACAGGAGGAACTCAGAGGTATCCTCTTCGTCCTCCATGTAGTCCAACTCCAGGACATCATCCGCTGGCGAGACCATGGTGAGGTCCAGTTGGGAGCCCCAGCCTGAGACACCGCGGGGCTCCGATCTCGCGGCTGTTGCCGCCACCGGGCCCCAGCCTGACACGGCGCGGGGCTCCGGTTCAGCAGCTGCCACTGTTATTGAGCCCCAGCCTGACACAGCGCGGGGCTCAATCTCCGCGGCGGACGCCCCCATGTCTTGATTGCCGGCCGGCGAAACAGCGGACATGAGGGGGTCCTGCCCCGACAAGCTAGCTTGGCGTGCTAGCCGTCGGCGGAGGCTCTTGATGGTGAAGCGGGCACAATGCCTGCACGAGCCGGGGTTGTCGATAGCCTCCTTGGCGTGTTCCAGCCCGAGGCAGGACGAGCAGACCTGGTGTGAGTCTGTGCCTGATATCTTCAACCCGCAGCCGCAGAGCCGAGCCTCCGAGTCCCTGACTCCTCTGGTGTGAGGGAGAGAAGCGTCCATCTCGTTCGCCGTGTTGACGGCGTGGAAAGGACCCGCTCGTAACAGGTACGTTGCTGAGAAAAAATCCTTCCCCACCTGTCGTTAATCCGGAGAAAAAACGACGGTGTCGAATTTTATTCTCAAAGAATATTAACTGGTACCCTTTTTATCTTCCCCTCCTCTGGTGTGAGAGAGAAAAAGAAAAAACCGTCCCCGCTACCTTGGTGTTGGTATTGAGGAAAGGCAAGTAACAGGTGTGTTACCAGCTTGAAAAATCAAAACCTTACCTTTAATTCCGAAGAAAGAAACGGCGAGGTAGATTGCAACACTAACTGGTGTGTTAGTCTTCTTGCAGAAGTATATATAGAAGTAGCCGGCGAGCGCCCGTCGACCGAAGTTAGCTTGGATAGCTTGGTTCCGTCTGTGGACTGTGTGAGCTAGCTCGGCTACCAATAGAGATGTGCTCTGAAGCGAGAAGAGGTGTTTGAATGATGCATGCGGCGTAGCGCAAGCTACTTATAGGGGTTAGATTCCCTGACGCTGACGTCAAGATCACCAGCCAATCAGGATTGGCGTAATGCGATTGATGCTTCTGTTTGCTCCGCGATGAGGCGCATCCCATAGTGAGACATCGAACGGAGTGTTACGAATGAGAACATGTCTCTCAAGTATTTGGCTCAAAATACCAAACAGATCATGCATCGTAGCATCCCATAATCCCCTCTGTTTCAGCCGTGTTCCAAAAGTGCTGATATGTGTCTGTACCTTTAAATGCAAATGAGCTGCTGCTGGCCACGCCCCTCTGCCAGATGTTTGGTTAAAAATAATACAAAAGTTCTTTCAGGAGATTCAGGTGATAAGGTGGGCGGGTGTTACCTTTGTTGGTTATTGGCTAATGGTTACAAAACCCAAAACATATGTATCTATAAAAGACATGAAAAGGTGGATTTTGCTTAAAAAGTTGGCCTTTAAGTCATAAAACTGCAAATGGGCCTCTTTTGAGAATCATACAAGGACAAACGGCAAAACAGACTCATTCTAACATCTAAACCACTTAGAGATTGTCTTTAAAGTACATTTCAGTTTCTTTAAAACCAAAGTTAAATTCAGTGTACCAGGAGAATATTTTGCCACAAGCAAAAGGCACCACAAAAAAAAAAGCCATGAATCAATTGCTTCTTGCTGTGAGAATACAATGCCAACCATGGAGTCACTACAACCCCCTCGTATAATCTAATGTGCATCAACGCTGAAGTCAGTGTATATGTGTGTATTTCTGCACATGTGTGTTTGGTACCTGCAGCTAGATTTATTGGATTTGGGGATCCCTCCTGCTGCACGCTCTGTGGTAGGAGAGGGTTTGACTCAGTTTCTCTGTGTGAAGCTGGCAACAATTTGCACTGACCTTGCAGTGGAGGTGCCACTATGCAGAGTTGTTGTCATTAATCAATTAGACTGAATTAGGCTCTGGCTAACGTGACAGTAGCATGCTGTGAAAACTAAATAAGAATTTGATTTGAGGCCTGGTAGGGTTTGTTTTAATGAAGCGGCAAAGGAATCAGTCACAACAGTTCTGGTTTTATGTGAGGATATATCAAGCCTTAGGATATCACTACGCCTGCCTCTCCCTATAGGAGGAAAAGGGCAAACAAAAGCCAAGAAAAAACCGGCAGGCTGCCCAAATAAGCATCAAGGTTAATGGGTGTTAGGTCAGGATAGATCTTGTTATACACCTTTGAGTGGAAACCTGTGTTGTCAGTTGATTTGAATGGGTCAATGTTTATAATCCAACCTGGTTTCTGCACAGGTATGTCTCCCTTTGGATTTGCAAACAGGCATTTGTGTTAGGGATACTGTCATTTAATATTTCAAATGAAAGAACTGAAACTGTGAAAAACAGGCTGTAATGTTTACATGCCAGGCTGCAAACAACACTAAAGCATATGTTGCAAATTACCAACAAGATATACAGACATTTCAATCAGATGCTGTGGGTATTTTATTTTTGACACAATGCTACCATAGTTTGGTATAATTTTGTGTTATCAATCCAAGTCTTCCAAAGTAACTAAAGCTGGCAAATAAACGAGTGAAGTGAAAAGTATAATGTGAGCCAAATACCACTACAAGCATGAAGTAGGAAAAACTAAGTAAAATTGATATTGAAATACAGGTAATAATTGTGTTACTTTCCACAATTTAAAAAAGGTGTGAACAACTCGCAACTAGTCAGATACACATGCAGGTTAAGAAAGCGGATGAACAACAATAGACAAATGCAACAATATGCTGCAACAACAAACACCACGGATAGCGACAGGGTCAACATGAATGACATTTTTATGCCACTTAATATGCAGAACAAGACATAATACGCCAGTGGATTTAATTATAAAGCTTTAGTCACCATGTCGACATGTCTCCCATCTCTCACACAGCCGGGGGGAGGAGGAAGCTGACGGGCTGCATCTGGCAGGCGTTAGCAGCTCAGGTGTTAGCCTCACTAGCTCGGATTGATGGCTGTCTGTAAAGCTACATTTCTTCTCTTGTTGCACTCAAGTTTTCGTCACTTATTTTTTCTCAGGCGCTGCAGCATAGTTCTCTCCGCTGCTGGTGCAGTCCTTCAGTCACAGGTAAAGGTTGTCTACGGGCTATGTTTGGTGCTTCCTAACTAAATACAAGAGCAGTGCCATGATGGTTTTACTTTTAAGAACACTTTATTCAAACACATCCTGTCATGTTAAATATCACCTGGAGGAAAACGTTCACAATGTGAGTTCCACCCTTACTTCCTTAAAAAACATCTGGGGATGACACACTTCATGAAAGAGGGGAAAGTGATGAACAATTTACACCGTTAGCTAATTTCATTTTACAATCAATATACAACAGAATTCTGGTTATCTAGTGATGTTAGTATTACATTTATATTGAAGATAAAGTCTCTCAAAGAGCTGCTGAGCCGGTAATATCATTCATGTAAATTATGATTGTACATATACGCACACCTTGGTGCAATTGTAGATTATTAGGAGTTAATTCAACTTAAACAGATGAAATGTTATGTGGAAAAAAAAGGTATGAATGTATTTTATGTGGATAAATTATTTTTGCAATAACAAATAATTAGGGCCGGTACTCGATTAAAAAAATTAATCTAATTAATTAGAGGTTTTGTAATTAATTAATCGAAATTAATGGCATTTTTAATCACATATAAATATTTGACCTGAGAACGCTGAGAAGATGTCAATAAAGTGTGCCGTCACACAGAGGTAATTTGAATTGCTTACAGAGGTCCAATGATCCCCAGTCAGGGCAACACATTCGGCTTTCTCCAATAAATTCTCTTTATCTTCCTTTTCATTGTCATAAAGCTGCTGGATTCTTTTTGTCACTGTCTTTCTGCATGGCAGCTCATATGTTGTGTAAGCAGTGTTGTGCTAGTTACTGAAAACCAGTAACTAGTTACATTACTAGTTACTTCATTTCCAAAGTAACTCAGTTACTTTACCGATTACTTACACCCAAAAGTAATGCGTTACTGTGAAAAGTAACGTTTTAGTTACTTAAAAAAAGGGCTCCCAAAAAAGAAAAGCTCCCATTAATGCCCTTATAGCCTTCATTTAAGTACTGTTATTGCATTGGAGAATAATACAATCTGTTGATCAACTTGACATGCATTTGCATCACTGAACTCTGCTAAGCAATGTGGTCTATACAAAAACAAAGATATGTTTCAAAGTGCCAATTTATCGTCGTCAGAGAGCGATTCCGGTTGATACATGGCAAAGGCTTTCACAAAGTTAGAGCCGTTATCAGTAACCGTGGAGGTAACTTTTGTTGACACTCCATACAAAGAGTGAATGTGGTCAATCTCACTAGCAATAAGATCGTACGTGTGCCTACCCTTTATCCTTTTACAGGCCAACGCAGCTTTCTGGCGTTGTAAAGTGGTGGGGTTTATCCAGTGAGATGTTATCCCGAGGAAGCTTCTGTTGTGGACAGACCAAATGTCTGCGGTGGTCGAGATGTATTCCAGCCCCTCAAATGTTTTCTTTAGCTCGCTATCCTTTTTGGTATATTCTTTCTCCAGGTAGTTGGAAAACGTTTTGCGTCCCATATGCCGTGTGCCTCCCGGACATGGTATCATGCTTACTAGCTCCCTGAAAGCGGGTGACTCCACTGTAGAAATAGCCTGCACGTGTTCAACAACATACCGTGCAATGGCTTTATCCACTTTCACCTGACTAGCAGTCCCTCGGTTGAAATCCAGCCGCTGTTGCTTGGGTGGAGGTGGAGGTGAGGTGGCGTCGGATGGCTCTGGGTCTGTGCTCTTAACTAATAGCTTCGTCCCAGCATGTTGTTTTTGCAGATGTTTTAACAGATTGGAATTGCTGTTTTGAGCAGTAGATAGGATCTTTGACCCGCCAAGACACAACTTACACTTAACTAACACATTCTTTTCTTTATGCTCGAGAAAAGTAAAATAGTGAGCATATCTCCATGCGGAGAAACTCGACTTGTGCTCCGCCGTCGCCACGATAGTATTGTTAGTAGGCTAACTAAACACAAACACGCCCACAAAGCGTCTCCGCATGTGACACAGGAAGTATCTAAGTACATTTACTCAAGTACTGTACTTAAGTACAGTTCTCATCTCTGTTCGCCTCGCTGTTGGCGCCGCTCACCAACGTCTGGGAGCCGAGACTATATAAAAAAAAATAACGGAGTAACGCACCATGTAGTAACGGTAACTGAGTTACTGAATTTAAAAAATAACACGTTAGAGTACTAGTTACTACCAAAAATAACGACGTTACAGTAACGCGTTACTTTGTAAAGCGTTACTGTCAACATTGTGTGTAAGACGATGCAATCTGTTGTACCTTTTGCAGCCCCTTATCTTCTACCAATCCAAGTGGTCTACGGTCGAGTGCAATCCAGTGAGCTGGTTATTTTTTCAGACGTGGACTTAGTTATCCTGGCCCTGAAACCAGTCATCTGGTTGAGTGTGGGTTGGGTGTGGGTCATACTTGTCAACCCTCCCGATTTTCAGGGGAGACTCCCGATTTCCTTGCCCTCTCCCGGTTTCCCCCCGGGGTCATATGTCTCCCGCATTTCTCCCGATTTCTGACAAAATCAGATTTACACACGACTGTGTCCACTCGGACTTTAATACAGCGACACCATTGTTTGTTTTCCATGGTAACACGTCTCTTTAGTAGCGCGCACAACTCAAAGTCTGAGAGGGTGAGGCAGATATTCACAGAAAACAGAACAAGAATCGACAACTACTCTACTCTCTGCTCACTCCTTTCCTGTAAAATGCAGGTCCAGTCCACACATATGCTCCATCAAGGATGGTGCTACAGACTGCAAGGCAGTGCACTTACAACTACAATAAGCATGTTAATGTTAATCTAACAGCTCCGGCGATACACTAGCGCGATTGGCAGGACCCCCGGCAGGAGAGTAGTGATGTGTCGGTCGCGAACGAGCCGATTCTTTTGAACAGCTCTTTGGTATGAACGAGGGGAACCGAGTCGTACTTGGTGAGAGCCGTTCTTGTTATCGTTCAATTGTTAGTCCGCACTCACTGCCTGCCAAAATCCACTCGCCTGTTGAAAAGCTTGATTTTGTTCCCCAAACGTATTCTGTGAAGACCCGCCCCTACTCTGATTAGTAGGTTTCAGCAGGAGGAGTGAGATGGGGTGGGTCTTAACGGAATACGCGAGAGAGAGAAGTCATAACAAGTGGTAGGCTACAGGACAGGTAGACGACGTGTTTTTCGGATGGAAAATGAGCCAAACGCGAAAACGCAGCAGCATTTTGATGCACTTCAACCAAAAAAGCACACCATTTGTAAAGGCAAAATATCCTTTAAAGCAGGGCCAACAAATGATCTGCATCGCCACTTAAAAACACAGTATCTATATTAAGAGTTGCGTGAATTTCATTCAAGGCAAGGCAACTTTATTTACTTAACACATACGGAGGGTAAATTCAAAGTAGTACATTCACGGACATGAATGACATGGATATGGCGCCACCTTGTGTCGTGTTTACAAAGCAGATTATTGACATTAGGTCTGGCAATACAGTCAATCATTATCCTGGTGATTATTTCACAGACAAACCTAGTAACCCCGCCAAAAAAAACGGCTCTTTTGAACGGCTCTTTTGAACGGCTCTTTGAAAGGAACGGAGCCATAAGATCCGGCTCCCTTCAAAGAGCCATAAATCCCATCACTACAGGAGAGTAGACGGCGGGACCCCCAACGGGACAGGACACGGAGCCGGCAGGACCCCCAGCGGAACCTCCATCGGCACAGGACATAGGGGTGGCACCAACAGAACACGGGAAGCTGGCGTCGGACGGACAGCCAACAGGAGACGAGGAGCTGGAGTCGGCCGGTATGCCGACAGGACACGGGGAGCTGGTGTCGGCTGGAGAGCCAGCAGGAGACGAGGAGCCATAGTCGGGACCATGGTAACTGGAGCCGGTACTGAAGCCGGGACCATGGCTGTAAGGTCCCGTTCTGGAGCCGGAAACATGGCTGTAAGGTCCGGTTCTGGAGCCGGAAACATGGCTGTAAGGTCCGGAGCCGAAGCCTGGATCATGGCTGTGTGGACCGGTTTTGGAGCCGGAAACATGGCTGTAAGGTCCGGATCTGGAGCCGGAAACATGGCTGTAAGGTCCGGATCTGGAGCCTGGATCATGGCTGTGTGGACCGGTTTTGGAGCTGGAAACATGGCTGTAAGGTCCGGTTCTGGAGCCGGAAACATGGCTGTAAGGTCCGGAGCCGAAGCCTGGATCATGGCTGTGTGGACCGGTTTTGGAGCCGGAAACATGGCTGTAAGGTCCGGTTCTGGAGCAGGGGCCATGGCTGCTGGGGACAGAACTGGGTCTGTAACCATGGCTGTTGGGGCCAGAACTGAAGCCGGGACCATAGCTACTGGGGCCGGTACTGAAGCCAGAACCATGGCTGCTGGGGCCAGAACTGGGTCTGTAACCATGGCTGCTGGGGGCTGAACTGGTTCTGGAACCATGGCTGTTGGGGCCAGAACTGAAGCCGGAACCATGGCTGCTGGGGCCGGAACCATGGCTGCTGGGACCGGTTCTTGAGCAAACACTGGGTGAGAAGCAGGGGCTGACGCCAGACGGACTACACCAATGCGTGTGGTGTCATAACGGGAGTTGGGAGGCCTGGGGCTGTCAGGCAGGGGAAAACACACCGTGAGGAAATCCAAAAGCCAGGCAGGTAAGAATTTAACTAAGGCTGGTTTCTCCATGGTTATCCGGCGCGCCTCTGCCTGAGCAACCTGTCGCTGCTGAACCCTGGACGCTCCCCACCATAGATCAGAGCAGTGAGCCAACGAAAAGGAAAAATCCGATATTTCCTGCTCCAAAGGATCTGCTGGGCCGATATTTGGTCGGTTCGTAATGTTACGGTGTGTGAAGGAAGCAGGACCCAAATGCAGATTAAAGTGACAAAATAACTCCTTTATTTCAAGGCTAAACTCTTAACTAAGACTGAACGGAACACTCAGAGAGGAACAAGCCATATCACAAGACCAACCGACCAAGACAGACAGAAAACCCAGAACTTAAATACACAAAAGACTAATCACACAACAATACACAGGTGATGAGGGAGGAGGAAACACAGGGGCCCAGGTGAACACAATCAGATAACTAGACACACCAGGGAAACTAATGACAAGAGGAAAAACACAGGGAAAAGGACCAGACAATAACCCAGAGGAAAACATGACATGGAAAACAGCAAAAACACCCAAACCTACAAAACTACAACCGTGACATGAACCCAGGAGCGTGACAAGATGGGTGGCATGGGAAAGGGACTCCCTATATTTTATATTTCTTTTCTCTGTCTTTTCTTTTTCTTTTTGTATTGTCTATATCATTTGTCCCTTTTGTGAGGGCAAAAAAACAAAACAATAAAAAGTTGGTCACAAAAAGAAAAGAAAAAAGTCTCGGGTCACCACTTAGTCCAATGCTGAAAAGTATCACAAGGGTTGTCATGATTTTACATTAATGATATTAGCCATCAGCAGGTCAAGCTTTCCATTTATTTAGTGAAATATCTCAATATTTTGTACAAGATAGCATAAAACACATTTTCAATCAGCTGTACGTTGTCTCAGTATGCTACTAATTAGCATTTGTAAGTATGCTAACATTCCAAATATGATTTACACGGTAAACATCATGCCTGCTAAACATGTCAGAATAAATGTCATGTGTATGTTAGCATGCCAATGTGAGGATTTAGCTCTAAGCACCACTGTTGCCTAAGTACAGCCTCACAGTACTATGTGGCTATACTCTTGTTACATCGCGCTTAATGTTATTTATCATCGTATTTAAGGGGCCTGGAGATACAATGGCCCTTATTTCATCCATTATAGCCTCACACGGCATTTACATTTTCCAGAATGGATTTAACATTGGAAACCTTGCCTGAGCAAGAAAAACTCTAATTATTTTATGAACATCTAAAGTCATTTTTATAATAGTTTGATTTATATAAGTCGTTTCTGTGTTTTACTTTTACAGCTGTATAACCCATTAAAAACTGCTGACGTGGCAAAGACATTTTTTAATTTTCATAAGTAAAACATTTCTTATCCACTCTTTAACCTTTGTGCAAGCACACCACTCCTAATGGGTAAATATGGACTTCAGCAGACAATCACATGTCCACACCCTTTTAAAGATATATAGTTAATAGTCGCAGGGGTGATGATAATAATAATAACTGATAGAAGGAAATAATTCTTCTTCATCCTTCTTACGTGATAAAGTTTTCCTTCTGATTGGCTCAGGCTTATTAGAGGTCACCTGATATTCTTCTCTTTCAATTAAAGACAGGCATAAATCAAGCTGTTTTTTAAGCCATTTTTGGTGACTGCTGACCACTTTATTATGACCTTGTTCAAATTTGCAAAGGGTATTTTACTCTGTGCCACTCTTTCCCTTTCTCTGTGTAAATTAAATGGTGACAGCTTTGGCTCATTAAGGTACCATCTGGTGAAATGCAAAATGAAAGAAGAAAGTGCGGACCTCCTACAGGGCCTTATAATGTTCTCTGTCAGCTGTTACTCTCAAACTCAACAATGTACTGTAAAGATTACACATTGTTATATAAAAGAAGGACAAGTTTGTCCTGATGTTAGTACAATTGTTTGGGTCGCATTCAAATCTATACATTCATTTGTATTGACTTATTGAGCAGCATTTCTTGCTCAAGCTTAAAATGTGCCAAGTTTCAGATGTCCTCACGGATGAAAAACACAAAAAAGTATTGTACTAGCAGCGTTAGATGGATTCGAATCATTCAAAAAGTAAATCAATTATGAAAAATACAGGAAAACTCTCAACTTTTAAATGAAATGAATGCATGCTTTTTAGGTAATATATTTAAGGTAATATATTACTAAATATAATATGCTAGATTTCTGATTCTTTGATTAAAGTGTTGTAATTAAGATCATTTTTGCTGGTTTATTTTTCAAAACTCAGCGGCACAATCTGAAAAGCTGTTGCTGAAACAATGAAGAGGCGGTGCTAATTGAAACTAATGAGCTGCAACAGTTGCAGTCATTAACTGTAAAATACTGATAACATCAACTTTTATTGCAGCTTAACAAAACCTCATCTGAGATCATTGATGTTTCTTTGCCATAGCCTTATTGAGATCTAGAATACTGGGAGAAGAGAGATAGTTCAATTTTGTGCGTTTTGTATCCTATTGCATCTAACTTAAATGAATCATTACATTTGATTCACTAAACATGCAGCCCTTAAGGCCCCCTCTTGATATGCTGCTTTAACTGCAGTATCATTCAATGATGTAAAGAAAAGGGTTCATAGCATCATAATCATGTAACCTCAATGTTTGTTAGGATAGGTTTGTCAGAATCTGCTGCAAGGTATTGTTAATATTTTAAATACTTCAGTTCTTATTTTTGCTAAATCAAACTCGTTCAATATTTCAGGAAATCCATTTACCTGCCCTGTTGCCGAGGGTAACACAAGAATAAGCTATTACACGTTGTATGGAGTTACAGCTAACAGCTTATTAACTCGGCTTAGCTTAGAAATGAATAACATTGGGAAACACCTAGCCTGCAGTGTCCAAATGTAAAACAAATCAACCTACAAGTGCTTCGAAAGCTCATTGATTAACATAATATACACTTTTTCTAACATAGGTTTTATTTTATTGACAGATATGACAGTGGTAAATCTCGGCAAGAAAAATAATATAAGCAAATAGAAAGTCACACATGTTGAACTATTACTTAAAAGGGATATTTGTTAGTGTCTGTATGAAACACTCAAGTAACACTGCGTCTAAAGTGGTTCACATTGGCCCAATGTTTGTTCATGTGCAATACATGTACAGTTGGACATGCAGTGAACACACCAAACAACATATTTTTATAAGACCAAAGTTTCAGAAAACCAACTAAATCATTTGTCAAAAGATTGTTTAATAAAAAAAAAAAAAATGCAAATCAGGTACAAACAAGTAGAGGACCGCCTGCATGCTGAGCTTTGAGACTTATTCTAAACATACAACTTATTTATATTTAATAATGTTGTATACTGTACAACCTAGAGAACAAGCAAACAATTTATTGAGTCAAGGCTGTTAACATTTTAAGATTTAATAGAATTATATAGACGGTTTTAGTTATGCATAAAGCAAAAAACTGAATACTGCCAGAAAATATATAAAACAAATTTGTTTTAATTTCAGAGGATGAGCATCTGAAATGCTGTAGCGTTTTCTGAAATGCTGTGGCGTTTCCTGAAATGCTGTGGTGTTTCCTGAAATGCTGTAGTGTTTTGTGAAATGCTGTGGTGTTTTGTGAAATGCTGTAGTGTTTTGTGAAATGCTTTAGTGTTTTGTGAAATGCTGTAGTGTTTTGTGAAATGCTGTGGTGTTTTGTGAAATGCTGTAGTGTTTTGTGAAATGCTGTAGTGTTTTGTGAAATGCTGTGGTGTTTTGTGAAATGCTGTAGTGTTTTGTGAAATGCTTTAGTGTTTTGTGAAATGCTGTAGTGTTTTGTGAAATGCTGTGGTGTTTTGTGAAAAACTGTAGTGTTTTGTGAAATGCTGTAGTGTTTTCTGAAATGCTGTAGTGTTTTGTGAAATGCTTTAGTGTTTTGTGAAATGCTGTGGTGTTTTGTGAAATGCTGTGGTGTTTTCTGAAATGCTGTAGTGTTTTCTGAAATGCTGTAGTGTTTTGTGAAATGCTGTGGTGTTTTGTGAAATGCTGTAGTGTTTTCTGAAATGCTGTAGTGTTTTGTGAAATGCTGTGGTGTTTTGTGAAATGCTGTAGTGTTTTCTGAAATGCTGTAGTGTTTTGTGAAATGCTGTGGTGTTTTGTGAAATGCTGTAGTGTTTTCTGAAATGCTGTGGTGTTTTGTGAAATGCTGTGGTGTTTTCTGAAATGCTGTAGTGTTTTGTGAAATGCTGTAGTGTTTTGTGAAATGCTGTGGTGTTTTGTGAAATGCTGTAGTGTTTTCTGAAATGCTGTAGTGTTTTGTGAAATGCTGTGGTGTTTTGTGAAATGCTGTAGTGTTTTCTGAAATGCTGTAGTGTTTTGTGAAATGCTGTGGTGTTTTGTGAAATGCTGTAGTGTTTTCTGAAATGCTGTAGTGTTTTGTGAAATGCTGTAGTGTTTTCTGAAATGCTGTAGTGTTTTGTGAAATGCTTTAGTGTTTTGTGAAATGCTGTAGTGTTTTGTGAAATGCTGTGGTGTTTTGTGAAATGCTGTGGTGTTTTCTGAAATGCTGTAGTGTTTTCTGAAATGCTTTAGTGTTTTGTGAAATGCTGTGGTGTTTTGTGAAATGCTGTGGTGTTTTGTGAAATGCTGTAGTGTTTTCTGAAATGCTGTGGTGTTTTGTGAAATGCTGTAGTGTTTTCTGAAATGCTGTAGTGTTTTGTGAAATGCTGTGGTGTTTTGTGAAATGCTGTAGTGTTTTGTGAAATGCTGTAGTGTTTTGTGAAATGCTGTGGTGTTTTGTGAAATGCTGTGGTGTTTCCTGAAA
The DNA here is from genome assembly GCF_949606895.1 of Notothenia rossii. Classification (NCBI taxonomy): domain Eukaryota; kingdom Metazoa; phylum Chordata; class Actinopteri; order Perciformes; family Nototheniidae; genus Notothenia; species Notothenia rossii. The sequence continues at coordinate 24,166,819 of NC_136912.1, read as the reverse complement.
TGCTGTAGTGTTTTCTGAAATGCTGTGGTGTTTTGTGAAATGCTGTGGTGTTTTGTGAAATGCTGTAGTGTTTTCTGAAATGCTGTAGTGTTTTCTGAAATGCTGTAGTGTTTTGTGAAATGCTGTGGTGTTTTGTGAAATGCTGTGGTGTTTTGTGAAATGCTGTAGTGTTTTGTGAAATGCTGTAGTGTTTTCTGAAATGCTGTAGTGTTTTGTGAAATGCTGTGGTGTTTTGTGAAATGGTGTAGTGTCTTGTGAAATGCTGTAATATTTCCTGAAATGCTGTGGTGTTTTGTGAAATGGTGTGGTGTTTTGTGAAATGCTGTAATATTTTCTGAAATGCTGTAGTGTTTTGTGAAATGCTGTAGTGTTTTGTGAAATGCTGTAGTGTTTTCTGAAATGGTGTGGTGTTTTGTGAAATGCTGTAGCGTTTTGTGAAATGCTGTAGTGTTTTGTGAAGTGCTGTGGTGTTTTGTGAAATGCTGTAGTGTTTTGTGAAATGCTGTGGTGTTTTGTGAAATGCTGTAGTGTTTTGTGAAGTGCTGTGGTGTTTTGTGAAATGCTGTAGTGTTTTGTGAAATGCTGTAGTGTTTTGTGAAATACTGTGGTGTTTCCTGAAATGCTGTAGTGTTTTGTGAAATGCTGTGGTGTTTTGTGAAATGCTGTAGTGTTTTGTGAAGTGCTGTGGTGTTTTGTGAAATGCTGTAGTGTTTTGTGAAATGCTGTAGTGTTTTGTGAAATACTGTGGTGTTTCCTGAAATGCTGTAGTGTTTTGTGAAATGCTGTGGTGTTTTGTGAAATGCTGTGGTGTTTTGTGAAATGCTGTAGCGTTTTGTGAAATGCTGTGGTGTTTTGTGAAATGCTGTAGTGTTTTGTGAAATGCTGTAGTGTTTTGTGAAATGCTGTGGTGTTTCCTGAAATGCTGTAGTGTTTTGTGAAATGCTGTGGTGTTTTGTGAAATGTTGTAGTGTTTTGTGAAATGCTGTGGTGTTTTGTGAAATGCTGTAGTGTTTTGTGAAATGCTGTAGCGTTTTGTGAAATGCTGTGGTGTTTTGTGAAATGCTGTAGCATTTTGTGAAATGCTGTGGTGTTTTGTGAAATGCTGTAGTGTTTTGTGAAATGCTGTAGTGTTTTGTGAAATGCTGTAGTGTTTTGTGAAATGCTGTGGTGTTTTGTGAAATGCTGTGGTGTTTTGTGAAATGCTGTGGTGTTTCCTGAAATGCTGTAGTGTTTCCTGAAATGCTGTAGTGTTTTGTGAAATGCTGTAGTGTTTTCTGAAATGCTGTGGTGTTTTGTGAAATGCTGTAGTGTTTTGTGAAATGCTGTAGTGTTTTGTGAAATGCTGTGGTGTTTTGTGAAATGCTGTAGTGTTTTGTGAAATGCTGTAGTGTTTTGTGAAATGCTGTGGTGTTTTGTGAAATGCTGTAGCATTTTGTGAAATGCTGTGGTGTTTTGTGAAATGCTGTGGTGTTTTGTGAAATGCTGTAGTGTTTTGTGAAATGCTGTAGTGTTTTGTGAAATGCTGTGGTGTTTTGTGAAATGCTGTGGTGTTTTGTGAAATGCTGTGGTGTTTCCTGAAATGCTGTAGTGTTTCCTGAAATGCTGTGGTGTTTTGTGAAATGCTGTAGTGTTTTGTGAAATGCTGTAGTGTTTTCTGAAATGCTGTGGTGTTTTGTGAAATGCTGTAGTGTTTTGTGAAATGCTGTGGTGTTTTGTGAAATGCTGTAGTGTTTTGTGAAATGCTGTGGTGTTTCCTGAAATGCTGTAGTGTTTTGTGAAATGCTGTAGTGTTTTGTGAAATGCTGTGGTGTTTTCTGAAATGCTGTAGTGTTTTCTGAAATGCTTTAGTGTTTTGTGAAATGCTGTGGTGTTTTGTGAAATGCTGTGGTGTTTTGTGAAATGCTGTAGTGTTTTCTGAAATGCTGTGGTGTTTTGTGAAATGCTGTAGTGTTTTCTGAAATGCTGTAGTGTTTTGTGAAATGCTGTGGTGTTTTGTGAAATGCTGTAGTGTTTTCTGAAATGCTGTAGTGTTTTGTGAAATGCTGTGGTGTTTTGTGAAATGCTGTGGTGTTTTGTGAAATGCTGTGGTGTTTCCTGAAATGCTGTAGTGTTTTCTGAAATGCTGTGGTGTTTTGTGAAATGCTGTGGTGTTTTGTGAAATGCTGTAGTGTTTTCTGAAATGCTGTAGTGTTTTCTGAAATGCTGTAGTGTTTTGTGAAATGCTGTGGTGTTTTGTGAAATGCTGTGGTGTTTTGTGAAATGCTGTAGTGTTTTGTGAAATGCTGTAGTGTTTTCTGAAATGCTGTAGTGTTTTGTGAAATGCTGTGGTGTTTTGTGAAATGGTGTAGTGTCTTGTGAAATGCTGTAATATTTCCTGAAATGCTGTGGTGTTTTGTGAAATGGTGTGGTGTTTTGTGAAATGCTGTAATATTTTCTGAAATGCTGTAGTGTTTTGTGAAATGCTGTAGTGTTTTGTGAAATGCTGTAGTGTTTTCTGAAATGGTGTGGTGTTTTGTGAAATGCTGTAGCGTTTTGTGAAATGCTGTAGTGTTTTGTGAAGTGCTGTGGTGTTTTGTGAAATGCTGTGGTGTTTTGTGAAATGCTGTAGTGTTTTGTGAAGTGCTGTGGTGTTTTGTGAAATGCTGTAGTGTTTTGTGAAATGCTGTAGTGTTTTGTGAAATACTGTGGTGTTTCCTGAAATGCTGTAGTGTTTTGTGAAATGCTGTGGTGTTTTGTGAAATGCTGTAGTGTTTTGTGAAATGCTGTGGTGTTTTGTGAAATGCTGTAGTGTTTTGTGAAATGCTGTAGTGTTTTGTGAAATGCTGTGGTGTTTTGTGAAATGCTGTAGCATTTTGTGAAATGCTGTGGTGTTTTGTGAAATGCTGTGGTGTTTTGTGAAATGCTGTAGTGTTTTGTGAAATGCTGTAGTGTTTTGTGAAATGCTGTAGTGTTTTGTGAAATGCTGTGGTGTTTTGTGAAATGCTGTGGTGTTTTGTGAAATGCTGTGGTGTTTCCTGAAATGCTGTAGTGTTTCCTGAAATGCTGTAGTGTTTTGTGAAATGCTGTAGTGTTTTCTGAAATGGTGTGGTGTTTTGTGAAATGCTGTAGTGTTTTGTGAAATGCTGTAGTGTTTTGTGAAATGCTGTGGTGTTTTGTGAAATGCTGTAGTGTTTTGTGAAATGCTGTAGTGTTTTGTGAAATGCTGTGGTGTTTTGTGAAATGCTGTAGCATTTTGTGAAATGCTGTGGTGTTTTGTGAAATGCTGTGGTGTTTTGTGAAATGCTGTAGTGTTTTGTGAAATGCTGTAGTGTTTTGTGAAATGCTGTAGTGTTTTGTGAAATGCTGTGGTGTTTTGTGAAATGCTGTGGTGTTTTGTGAAATGCTGTGGTGTTTCCTGAAATGCTGTAGTGTTTCCTGAAATGCTGTGGTGTTTTGTGAAATGCTGTAGTGTTTTGTGAAATGCTGTAGTGTTTTCTGAAATGCTGTGGTGTTTTGTGAAATGCTGTAGTGTTTTGTGAAATGCTGTGGTGTTTTGTGAAATGCTGTAGCGTTTTGTGAAATGCTGTGGTGTTTTGTGAAATGCTGTAGTGTTTTGTGAAATGCTGTGGTGTTTCCTGAAATGCTGTAGTGTTTTGTGAAATGCTGTAGTGTTTTGTGAAATGCTGTGGTGTTTCCTGAAATGCTGTAGTGTTTTGTGAAATGCTGTAGTGTTTTGTGAAATGCTGTGGTGTTTTGTGAAATGCTGTGGTGTTTTGTGAAATGCTGTAGTGTTTTCTGAAATGCTGTAGTGTTTTCTGAAATGCTGTAGTGTTTTGTGAAATGCTGTGGTGTTTTGTGAAATGCTGTAGTGTTTTCTGAAATGCTGTAGTGTCTTGTGAAATGCTGTAATATTTCCTGAAATGCTGTGGTGTTTTGTGAAATGGTGTGGTGTTTTGTGAAATGCTGTAATATTTTCTGAAATGCTGTAGTGTTTTGTGAAATGCTGTAGTGTTTTGTGAAATGCTGTAGTGTTTTCTGAAATGGTGTGGTGTTTTGTGAAATGCTGTAGCGTTTTGTGAAATGCTGTAGTGTTTTGTGAAGTGCTGTGGTGTTTTGTGAAATGCTGTAGTGTTTTGTGAAATGCTGTGGTGTTTTGTGAAATGCTGTAGTGTTTTGTGAAGTGCTGTGGTGTTTTGTGAAATGCTGTAGTGTTTTGTGAAATGCTGTAGTGTTTTGTGAAATACTGTGGTGTTTCCTGAAATGCTTTAGTGTTTTGTGAAATGCTGTGGTGTTTTGTGAAATGCTGTAGTGTTTTGTGAAGTGCTGTGGTGTTTTGTGAAATGCTGTAGTGTTTTGTGAAATGCTGTAGTGTTTTGTGAAATACTGTGGTGTTTCCTGAAATGCTGTAGTGTTTTGTGAAATGCTGTGGTGTTTTGTGAAATGCTGTGGTGTTTTGTGAAATGCTGTAGCGTTTTGTGAAATGCTGTGGTGTTTTGTGAAATGCTGTAGTGTTTTGTGAAATGCTGTAGTGTTTTGTGAAATGCTGTGGTGTTTCCTGAAATGCTGTAGTGTTTTGTGAAATGCTGTGGTGTTTTGTGAAATGCTGTAGTGTTTTGTGAAATGCTGTGGTGTTTTGTGAAATGCTGTAGTGTTTTGTGAAATGCTGTAGCGTTTTGTGAAATGCTGTGGTGTTTTGTGAAATGCTGTAGCATTTTGTGAAATGCTGTGGTGTTTTGTGAAATGCTGTAGTGTTTTGTGAAATGCTGTAGTGTTTTCTGAAATGCTTTAGTGTTTTGTGAAATGCTGTGGTGTTTTGTGAAATGCTGTGGTGTTTTGTGAAATGCTGTGGTGTTTCCTGAAATGCTGTAGTGTTTCCTGAAATGCTGTAGTGTTTTGTGAAATGCTGTAGTGTTTTCTGAAATGCTGTGGTGTTTTGTGAAATGCTGTAGTGTTTTGTGAAATGCTTTAGTGTTTTGTGAAATGCTGTGGTGTTTTGTGAAATGCTGTAGTGTTTTGTGAAATGCTGTAGTGTTTTGTGAAATGCTGTGGTGTTTTGTGAAATGCTGTAGCATTTTGTGAAATGCTGTGGTGTTTTGTGAAATGCTGTGGTGTTTTGTGAAATGCTGTAGTGTTTTGTGAAATGCTGTAGTGTTTTGTGAAATGCTGTGGTGTTTTGTGAAATGCTGTGGTGTTTTGTGAAATGCTGTGGTGTTTCCTGAAATGCTGTAGTGTTTCCTGAAATGCTGTGGTGTTTTGTGAAATGCTGTAGTGTTTTGTGAAATGCTGTAGTGTTTTCTGAAATGCTGTGGTGTTTTGTGAAATGCTGTAGTGTTTTGTGAAATGCTGTGGTGTTTTGTGAAATGCTGTAGTGTTTTGTGAAATGCTGTGGTGTTTCCTGAAATGCTGTAGTGTTTTGTGAAATGCTGTAGTGTTTTGTGAAATGCTGTGGTGTTTTCTGAAATGCTGTAGTGTTTTCTGAAATGCTTTAGTGTTTTGTGAAATGCTGTGGTGTTTTGTGAAATGCTGTAGTGTTTTCTGAAATGCTGTGGTGTTTTGTGAAATGCTGTAGTGTTTTCTGAAATGCTGTAGTGTTTTGTGAAATGCTGTGGTGTTTTGTGAAATGCTGTAGTGTTTTCTGAAATGCTGTAGTGTTTTGTGAAATGCTGTGGTGTTTTGTGAAATGCTGTGGTGTTTCCTGAAATGCTGTAGTGTTTTCTGAAATGCTGTGGTGTTTTGTGAAATGCTGTGGTGTTTTGTGAAATGCTGTAGTGTTTTCTGAAATGCTGTAGTGTTTTCTGAAATGCTGTAGTGTTTTGTGAAATGCTGTGGTGTTTTGTGAAATGCTGTGGTGTTTTGTGAAATGCTGTAGTGTTTTGTGAAATGCTGTAGTGTTTTCTGAAATGCTGTAGTGTTTTGTGAAATGCTGTGGTGTTTTGTGAAATGGTGTAGTGTCTTGTGAAATGCTGTAATATTTCCTGAAATGCTGTGGTGTTTTGTGAAATGGTGTGGTGTTTTGTGAAATGCTGTAATATTTTCTGAAATGCTGTAGTGTTTTGTGAAATGCTGTAGTGTTTTGTGAAATGCTGTAGTGTTTTCTGAAATGGTGTGGTGTTTTGTGAAATGCTGTAGCGTTTTGTGAAATGCTGTAGTGTTTTGTGAAGTGCTGTGGTGTTTTGTGAAATGCTGTGGTGTTTTGTGAAATGCTGTAGTGTTTTGTGAAGTGCTGTGGTGTTTTGTGAAATGCTGTAGTGTTTTGTGAAATGCTGTAGTGTTTTGTGAAATACTGTGGTGTTTCCTGAAATGCTGTAGTGTTTTGTGAAATGCTGTGGTGTTTTGTGAAATGCTGTAGTGTTTTGTGAAATGCTGTGGTGTTTTGTGAAATGCTGTAGTGTTTTGTGAAATGCTGTAGTGTTTTGTGAAATGCTGTGGTGTTTTGTGAAATGCTGTAGCATTTTGTGAAATGCTGTGGTGTTTTGTGAAATGCTGTGGTGTTTTGTGAAATGCTGTAGTGTTTTGTGAAATGCTGTAGTGTTTTGTGAAATGCTGTAGTGTTTTGTGAAATGCTGTGGTGTTTTGTGAAATGCTGTGGTGTTTTGTGAAATGCTGTGGTGTTTCCTGAAATGCTGTAGTGTTTCCTGAAATGCTGTAGTGTTTTGTGAAATGCTGTAGTGTTTTCTGAAATGGTGTGGTGTTTTGTGAAATGCTGTAGTGTTTTGTGAAATGCTGTAGTGTTTTGTGAAATGCTGTGGTGTTTTGTGAAATGCTGTAGTGTTTTGTGAAATGCTGTAGTGTTTTGTGAAATGCTGTGGTGTTTTGTGAAATGCTGTAGCATTTTGTGAAATGCTGTGGTGTTTTGTGAAATGCTGTAGTGTTTTGTGAAATGCTGTAGTGTTTTGTGAAATGCTGTAGTGTTTTCTGAAATGCTGTGGTGTTTCCTGAAATGCTGTAGTGTTTCCTGAAATGCTGTGGTGTTTTGTGAAATGCTGTAGTGTTTTGTGAAATGCTGTAGTGTTTTCTGAAATGCTGTGGTGTTTTGTGAAATGCTGTAGTGTTTTGTGAAATGCTGTGGTGTTTTGTGAAATGCTGTAGCGTTTTGTGAAATGCTGTGGTGTTTTGTGAAATGCTGTAGTGTTTTGTGAAATGCTGTGGTGTTTCCTGAAATGCTGTAGTGTTTTGTGAAATGCTGTAGTGTTTTGTGAAATGCTGTGGTGTTTCCTGAAATGCTGTAGTGTTTTGTGAAATGCTGTAGTGTTTTCTGAAATGCTGTGGTGTTTTGTGAAATGCTGTAGTGTTTTGTGAAATGCTGTAGTGTTTTGTGAAATGCTGTGGTGTTTCCTGAAATGCTATTTTGACTTGCACTTTAGGACCACCGTACAACTGTGACTGAAATAATATTGCTTTTATTTAACTTTTTGATGGTTATTATTATTATTTTTTGTAACAAGGGGCAGGTAAAATAAGATGCTCTTCTTCCTGCTACTTTCCACCATGCGCTATGAAAAAGACAACCAGTATAAGTGTACATGTTTTGTAAAGTGTACCTGTTTTGTTTTAAAATAACTGCCGTGTGTGGAATAAACAAATAAATAAACAAATACATACACATTTCACAATACACTGACTTTCATATAATGATAAACTTGATATTGAATAAAACAATAAGGAAATAAGTTATTTATCCTCTCCCTTCAAGAAGCAATCCCCACATGCACATTGGTGTTGCAATACTGTCAAGCTTCTTTTAGCCGTTTTTCAAAAGGTGTGACAGATAGACCTAATGTCAGGTATCACCAACCACCTCAACCACACCGCCCTAATGGGACGCCGCTTACAGCCACGTACCCCTCACTCACCCCTCACTCACGCTGGCCATCGCTCCCCATCCTCCTTCACTGACATGAATGAAATTGGCAAAATAACAGCCTCCCTAAACTGTCCATCACTCTAAAGGTCAAAACAAGACCATGCCCTGGTCCCGTTCTTTACACTATTCATTACACCTGGAGGCAGCACAGTGGCTGCTGCCCTCCCCCAAAACCCCCACCTGCAGACTGTCCATCACTGCCATCCAGGTGAGAAGGTAATTGGGGAGGTTCTGCCCGAGCACGTCAGCGTCCTCCGAAACCATCCAGAGTTCACAGAACATTTTGCCAACCAGCATCCAGTCTGTTGTTGAAATTGTACTCATGGGTATCATAAAAGCTTTTCCACATGCTGTTTAGATTACATTCAAACTCATGTGCAAAAATAATGGTTGAAAATGAAAGTTAGATTTGATTATTAACATACAATATAATGATAATACTGATGTTTTTAGAGTTACAAGTTTGTAAGTAATACTTTAATTTAAGTTTATTTGTAAATGATTATAAAATGATTTGTAATTAAATTAAAATGTTGTCCATCCAATAACATCTTGAACATGTAGAAATAATTTAATAATCATCCATAAATATATTTGGAGTATATCCAGGATAACCAAGCCCATAGTCATGAGAAGGAAGTTGGTCTGCTGGATGGGTGAGTACAGATATTTATCCAACTTTCATTCTGTCAAAATGCAACTGTTAAAGTTTACTATTGAAACAATCATGATCTTTCCAATCAATCGAAAACAATTGTTTCAGTTGCATCACCCGAACCACATTTTAAGCATAGATAAGTTGTGTCCTTGGGCAAGACACTTCACCTGACCTTGCTCCTGTGGATATTGTCCACAGTAGATGACCATTACATGTATGTATGATCTGTATGTGTAATGTGTATTTGTAAAGCGCTTTGAGAGTCATTGATAAAGCGCTATAATAAATATAAGGATTATTATTATGATATTATTATTATACGGTTGCTATCATCTCCATCCTGAAAATGTAACCACTCAAATATTGTAAAAGGAACAAATTCTCAAAAAGTGGCATTGATGAAATATAGGATATCATATTTGGCAACATTTGTCAACATGCGTTTTGGCTTATTTCACAGGATTCAGAGTGCATCCTTAGTGTTGCTTTAACTTAGTTGTGCACTGTTAGCTGTGTTATATTATTCTCTTTTATATAACCCTCTGCTGTTGAAGTACTTAACATCAAAAATAGTTAGGCCTACTGTAGTTCCTTATGCCATAAAAATGCTAGGATGATACGAAGAATCTAGCCGTGTAACTGGAACTGATCCTTAATACTTTTTCTGACCTGTGAGTTTTCAAGCTGGCAGTGGAATTTTTTCATTTTTTCTGCGAGATTGAGACATTGTCCACCGTCTAGGATTTTTGCTAAATTTTTTGGCTGCAGGTTACCTCCCAAGAACATTCACCTCCGCATGATTTTCCGATTGAAAACAGAGAATGAGATGGCCAGAGGAGTCTGAAATGGGCTGCCACACTGAAATGCCCACAACTTGACCTCCTCCTCCTCCTCCTCCTCCTCGACCATTCAAAGAGTTGAGTTGGAGCTAACCAAACATACATGAATAACTGTAACAAGGAGATGGGCATGTGTTTGTTTCCAATATTTGTTGCATTTCACATTCCAGTGTTCAGTAGAGATCACAACATATCTTGACTATCCCAAGCTGTTGGCTTGCTTTGAGAAAATAACGAATGGGTTCAACCCCTTGTTGGAAGATCATTGAAAGAGCTAAAAGTTTAATTTGAAATACCCCCATAACTGAATGCAATACATTTGTAATAGATGGGCTATTCCCCTGCAAAATATAAATGTAAGTGTGTTGTATCTCAAATGTTTTTGCTCATAACGGAATCCAAAAAGCTGAAAAAGTCTTCATCTAATGGGCTTCATTAATAACTAATGATGCTTCAGCTGTCTCTCAAAGCAAACAAGTTATATTTTTGCATTTGACAACCCTTCTAACCTTTAAATAGGTTAAAAAACATGAATCATGGATTCAATGATCAATTATTGTCCATATGCAACACAGGGTTGTACATCACAATTATATTTGAGCTTAATACAAAATTAATAAATAATCTAATGTAATTATACAAATAAAATGTTATAAAATGTAAATAAATGCGAATGGTACCTGTGTTGTTGATCTGTAATATTACAGTGTTACATTGATTTGTTTGTCCTTCTCGGTCCACGCACTACGCATTTCTACGGAGCCCTGGAGGGTTCATAGAGAGAAAAATAAATAAAACGTGGCCACGTTTTACTTTCTCGTTCGCACGAGATACCTTCTCGTGCGCACGCTTTAGTAACTCGTGCGCACGAGTTACTAAAGCGTGCGCACGAGTTACTAAAGCGTGCGCACGAGTTAATAAAGCGTGGCCTCGTTTTGTGTGTGTGCGCGCGCACGTGTGTGTGTGTGTGTTTGTGTGGGGTGGGGTGGGGGGCGGCATTAGTTTATGATAGTATCGTTCGTTCCGGTGTACTCCGGCAGGACTATCACATCGAGATTAAGATTAAACGAATTTATTTCACTTGGGAATACACATATAACTATGGAGAACCAGATTTGTGTAAATTACTGTTCGTGGTCATTTGAAAACAAATGCCGGTGGTGTCGGACACACACAAACACACCGAACACGCACACAGAGCGGAGCTGAGCGTGCACACACACACACACACACACACACACACACACACACACACACACACACACACACACACACACACACACACCATGCGCCCCGGTGACAGGACATCTCCTTCATAAAACGAGGCGGAATACTCTGGTAGTTCGATGTGTGTATAGGTGTGTGTGGTTAAACGTAGCAGCCTCGATCTCTATTCAGCGGTTCTAATGAAGGGAAACACAATGAAGTAAACAGTAAAAGGCACAGCTCTTTGCAGCTGGTGCTGCTCTTCTCAGATTCTGCTGAGTTACACGTTACTGCCTCCAGAGCCCTGTACTACGGAGCCAGTTCAACAGACCCTGGATATGTTCGATTTACCCGGCTTAACTAGCCCTAACAAACGCAATGTCGATAAGCGGTCCTGCGAAGCTGGTTATCAACTCAGTAAATCAACCAGGGTTTCTCTGACCGGCTGAGAGCACGTTCACGTGAAAGGGACGGGGTTAGCAACATTTGACCAATCACAAACATGGAGACGCGTGCTGACAGCGCAGTGTCATACTTCATGAATGAATAGTGTAAATAGCGAATCCTGCTTCGTAGCGCAGGCCACTGGTGCCGCAGAGATTTCATAAAGTGAAGGAGGTTTTCCTTCTATAAAACAGCTGTGGGCAGCAGATACTGTGAGTCACGGACAGGAATCCCTCAATTTAAATAAAACAAGGCCAAGCTTTATTAACTCGTGCGCACGCTTTATTAACTCGTGCGAACGAGAAAGCAAAACGTGGCCACGTTTTATTTATTTTTCTCTCAATGAACCCTCCAGGGCTCCGTACATTTCAGTGGTTTTGTGTTAGAAAAAAAAAGCAACCAATCAGATCCTGTTCTGGGTCTCTGGGTAGAATATCCTTCAACCAAGATATTCTACATCCTTGATAGAATACCCTGGCCCTTGCACTGAATGAGAGCGTACGTTTGGACTGACAGATTGATCAACCAATCATATATTGATTTGTAGCCAATGGGCGTATTCTCTCATAGCTTACCTCGGTTCCAAGATCTGCTAGTTCACTGATTCGAGACAGAGGATCTATTCTAGATAAATGCGACGTAGCAAATCATTTTCCGTTTTTTTTTTTTAACATGATATGACAACAGGTGAAGATGACGTTGTTGCGGAATTGTTGTCAGTACCCTTTTCAAGACTATAATTCAGTGAAAAGACGGACATTATAACGGGGGGGGGGGGGGTGTCTACAGAAGGTCCAGTTGTGATAGACACGGTTCGCCACTTTTCTACATACAAAACACATGAAAAAACTGAAAAGATCAAAGGCAGGAAACGTGCCACACTAATGTTGTTGGGTTAGTCGAGTCTTATTTTCCTGCAACCGGACATGTGCCACATGCAAGGCGGGTATGGAGCAGCCTAAGGCCCTAACTGGGTTAGCTTAACTCCACTGTTGGTTGTCTTCCCTCTCCTCCTGGGCGCTCACTCCAGTCTCAGGAATGTATTATCGGCAGGAATGGCTCACTGGCTCGGTGCTTGGAAAGTCTGTGGGTAGTGATCGTCTCAAGGTCCGCTGAACATAATCCAATCACCACGCTTTCTTCAGAGTCTATCCCTGTCACATGTCTACAAGCAAAAAGTGTCAACAAAATATGAAAAGACAACAATTAAATACAAATTAAAAAAGCGAAATTCATCAGTGTGACTGGCTGCTGCATCTATATGCTCTGCTGTAGACATAGCAATCAAGTCAGCTTTCTGTGATTTGATTTTTATGATGCATTATGAAACATCTGCAGCCATAAAAAAAGGTCCCTTTACAGCGCTGGTGTCCATCTGTGCAGATGGCAGAGTCTCGAGTGTGTTTAGGGTCAGAAGGCATCTGACACCAGGGACTGAAAGCCAAAAAACATATTGCAGCAGCTGGTTGTATCGTGTTCATCACCCTTCTGCCTTGGGGACTTTCAGTTTCCTCTCAGTCTATTTTTATAGTTAGAGGGAGGTTTTTTAACTAGATTAGAACTCTGTTTTAATCCTTTTAATACAGCTCATCCCATGAAGACACCTCTAATATCCTACACAGCAGTGACCTTTCTGCAAACCGTAATTATTTATTTTAAATGATTTCTTTTTAATTTTCAAAGAGAGCAGGCTGTCAGCCATGATGTCATGTTTCATTGGGGCGATACCAATGGCTACACATGAGGATTATACTCGATAGACAGTACCACAGCCAGGAATTAATCCCTCATTAACTGGACCGTGTTACAACTCCTCTCGTGTGGACTTGTTTCCTAAACTCAGGGTACTTTAGTGATGCACGGATGCTTGATGCATATTGTCTTTAATAGCTATTAGCAGGACAATGTGGATACATAAAGCGCCTTAATCATTATCAGTGACTACATTGATGAATTATCTAAACTAGTGTCCGGTGAGCTGTTATTGGGACAATTGTGCTTGTCGATGCTTTTGATGTGATTCATGAGGGATCAAGGTCGTGTTAAGCAATCAATTGATTTACCCTCCCTGTTTTAATGGCAGGGTGTGCCTGTGATGCCTCTGGGGCTTGATAGAGCCGCTCTAACAGCAATACATTGTACTGTCTCTTAAAATTAATTAATTAACTGAAAGGGTGGTTTCAGGCAGATCTCTGTGGTTTTCAAGTAACAGACACGCTGTACCAACTTCACATTTATAGTATCCACAATGATTTGTCTTGGCCTTTAGAGATCTCTAACTTTTACATCCAGAGTTCAGAGCATCCTGGGGTTTCTTGTCTTGCTGACTGGCGATGTGTCAGGCGTCTGTTGAATCCCAGCTATCTGGCTCCTCTTTTTCCCACCCCTCCTTTCTTTCCCTCAACAGCTCAGTGGGCTTAAGAGAGATTGACGGGGACTTCAGTGGTCAATATCGGCTTATATCCCTTGACTCAGCAGTTAACTTTGAGACCATGAGCAATAGATAAAGCTTTAACTGTTCATTAGATGGATGACAATTTAACAGAGAAACTTCATTTTATAGAAATATAATAACATGGTGAAGAGTTTGTTATGAGCTGAATGTTAACTGAATGAAATGCTCACATGATGCTAAAATGCTGCTGTTTGATGGCAAGATGGAATCATTATATGTTACAATTAATTTAGAGGTAAACATCAATGCGTCAACCACAATTGCCAAGCAACACACTTTATGTTAATTAAGACTTTTAACTAACAATTTAATGCAATCTTATTATGGTGCCATAGCAAAGTCAGTTGGTCAAGTTGGTATGATATATCATTTGGGAACCATGAATTATTTTACCAAATATTCTACTAATACATCAAGTACATGCAGTGATACAGTACATGTCAACTTTTAAGCTTTTAGTGGATTTGTGATAGTTCGGTTCAGAGTGTAAGTAAGACTGTTTGAGTGGAGGACCTGTTAAAATATCACAAAGATAGCAGAAAGAGTGCTGACCTAAGACCAATTATCTCAGTCACAGTTAAGTAATGGGACTTGACCTGTGACCCTAAATCAATATGCCTATTCTTGTAAGCTTTTACTACCAATAGATTTTCTTTCCACTTCTGGAATCTTTTCATCTGCTGATCTTGGATGGAAACCTCTTATGATTATTTTGGATCCTTCAGATCAATAAGAGGCTTCCCTGCTGTTACTGTGTACTCACAGATTGACATGTTCTGCTGGAAATGTGACGGTAAGAAAGACACGTGAAAGATTGAGGGTCAAGTTGAGAGATTTATTAGAGAAGGGTGAATATAAAGGTACTGTATGCAGGGATTTCTATTCTCTGAGCAAACCACAACTATTCAAACCTCTCTGTCTATATTTATACGCTACACAACTTCCAATAAAGGTCATCATAGTTAGTGATGTAATCATTAAATAAATTGAATTTAAAAAGGCATTACAATAGACCATATGTGTGCTTCTCGAAAAAAACACTATATGGGTTATTATTATAATCATCAGGGACAAGGAAACTACTTGGATGCCAACCCTTCCAGGTATCTCAAACATACATTATTCCTAGCACTACAGGTTACATTCAAATTGAAATAAACATACCAAGTGGGAGCATACCAACATTGACATAATCCCTTTAGATAACTCCTCTACTGCACCATTCAGGATTTCCATTCAGACAGTTTAAATGTGTATACAAGCAGCCAGTCATTAGCACGTTAAAGATATAGCTAAAATGTCAACTGCCACATATTTTTAAATGCCCCTCTTCCTCTTCTGATATGTTTCTTTTTTTCAACTTTATATCTTCTAAAGTACTTGTGTCACATTTTGGCTCTCACATAATAAGCTACATTAATATTGATAAATAGTGTATTGTGTGTGCTGGCTGTCTGCGAGCCATGAGGCCCGCAGTGTTCACAGGAGCCGCAGTGTGGCAGTTTAATATGTACTGTAGTCCTCCTGAGGTGTCACCAAACACACACGGGGCAAACAGAGGTGGGTTAACACAATGTAAAAAGGGACTTTTTCTTTAACTTGTCACCGTCATGTTTTGTTGTTTTTCTGGGGTAAGCATGACTTTAATTTTTTTATCTTAGAAGGAGTCCATGGCCTTGAATTCGCTGAGGGCCTGGACAGGGGAGATGTGTTTCTTCTGGGAGCCTCGTCTCACCCGTGTCTGGCACTCCTCGGGCTTCTCCCTTTTTACCAGAGGCTTCTTCTCAGGGGCTTTCATGCGCCAGGACACCACGGGTGAGTTGACAGCCGCTGTTCCGTACACCTTCTGGTACTTGGTAGAGGCTACATAAGATGCCTTTACAGTCAGCACCACTGCGTTCATTAGGTTCTTGGCTGATTGGATGAGGGAAGTGGCACTATCCAGCTACATGAGGGCAAAGAGAGTGGAAGGGGAGAAAGAGAGAGACAACATAAGGGTACAAGTGTGCAATGTAGAGAAAAAGTGCAATGACTTTCAGGCCTTTAACAATAACTAAGGATATTAGCTCTCTGAAACCTAGGAGGTCTTTGCTCCAACTGGCAATTAAGCAGATTAAAAACGTGGCCCTTGCTATGTGACATCTTATTTTAGCAGGTCTTAATTAGCAGAGGCAGGGGTCAGCTCTTCCTCTGTCTCCGCCTGTTTTGTTTGGCTGACATTTAAGGGTCGACGGACAGTGGGCCGCCTCGTACCACACACTGAGACGAGAGCTTATTTAATGAGCGTGGACTCCAGCTGGCCACCATGAAAAGGTTAATATCTCAGCATGCATTCTTGCATATCTCATGTGAGACAAATTATAAGAGAGTCCTGAGATATTATGAAGAAGTGCTTCAACACAAAATATAAGGAAGCCCAAAGCAAAGATAAAAGTCATGTGAGGTTTTCATTTGAGGAAGAAATCATACCAATGTAGTTATTTGGGAAGTTATTTACTAATGCATCAATTTCCATTTATCTCTCCTGATAGGAAATCCCTCACAGTGTAGTGTGTGTCTATCCGTCTGTTGCTCTTCCTGAAGTTTCTCCTTGTTCCTCTCTGGTTGTTCAAGAGTTTTTTTTCTGGGGTTTTGATTGATTGCTTTTACTGATGTACAATTCGTCAAATAGACAAACATTGTTATCCTAAAGACAATTAACATATACAAAAAAACAATCTTAAAGGTGGGGTAGGTACGTTTGAGAAACCGGCTCGAGATACACTTTTTGTTATATTCCATGGAATGCTCTTAACATCCGATAGCAATGAATATCTGAAGTGCTTTGACAAAAGATCCATAAAAAAATGTCATCTGTGGAAGCCGTAGTACTGTAAAAAGCACGACCAATCATTTTAGTCGGCCCGGCTAAAATATCTGGATGACCTACCTGCCTGTCAGCCTTCCATCTGTGCACAAACTTATCTCATGCCCTCATTGGTCATGTGCACGTTTGTGTGTGTTGGAGGAGGGGCTCTGTAAGGAAGTGGCAGATTTTTTCCGGCTGTGTATTTTCAAATTCTAGCGCCCTCGAGCTGGTTTCTCTAAAATGACCTACCCCACCTTTAAGATCCAACTACAACTCACATAATACAAAATAAAAAAATAACTCCCACAACAAAAAACAAGAACAGCTGAAAAATGTCATTAAAAATGTCACAACCACAATGCTATAATTATTGAGAGTATACCTGTTTATAGTATTGTACATACTTTTTACTCTAAGCTGCTTTGGCAGCAGTCCTACCCTTCTGAATCTTTCACTGCCATCATGAGTCTGAGGGGATGCATTTAATAAATACCCAATAATATTATTTACCATCACCTACAGTTGATTTCTTATCTTAATTGAGGGTCTAGATAAAGTGTATTTTATGCTATTAAGAGTCTTAAAACCCTTGAAGGCAAATGTGTGCATGTATACTGATATATAAATACAATTTAAGTTAATTATAGTTTACCACATGATCATTTCATTATGCAGGAAAACCTCACCTCTGAAATAAAATAACTTCCACTAACTGCCTGCTTTATGGACTTATTAACTCTTTGCATAGGAAAACAATCGGCTGTACAGGGGGAATATACTGTATATATTTGATCAAAAGTACAAATGAAATATTACAAAGTTGAAAAGGACAATTCTGCTCAAGCTAATCAATACTTTTTCATTAAAACTAAAAGCTTTGAAATGGATAATAGAGCACAAATGTATTAGTTCAGTTAAATGTCAAATGCAAGCAATGTGGGATAATTGACTGATTTTTGTTTGACCAGGGATAATAGGGTTCACGAGGCATGAAAAATACAAATGGAAAAAAGCC
This sequence comes from Notothenia rossii, assembly GCF_949606895.1. Lineage (NCBI taxonomy): Eukaryota > Metazoa > Chordata > Actinopteri > Perciformes > Nototheniidae > Notothenia > Notothenia rossii. Next base: position 24,149,511 of record NC_136912.1, on the reverse strand, counting down.
TGCAGAGCATCCTTCTGGTATTATTAGATACTAATCGGACTGAAATAATTGCATCAGTGTTATTCTGCATGACTCTTCATCTGGTCTTCCAAGCTTCATCGTGACCTTGAGCTAAGAGGTTTGCCCACCAGCAGTGCAGAGCATAAAACATGTCTTCAATTGACCTAGTCTAGTGTTTCAAGCCTAAAAGCCTATCTAGGGAGCATGAGTGTGAGTAGAGCTGGTCACGTTCTGTTTAGTATGGACATGCTTACCCCGGACACGATGAGCTCTCCTCCCAGATTCTGGACCTCAGCTTTCACCTTGCTGCAAATGTTGAGCTGATGACAGTACAGGGCAATTCTCTGCAGGTAGGCCAGCAGATCCTGCTTGCATGCTGAATCAGGGCACTGAATGGAACAGAAGCACAAGGAAAATATGTTCAAAAGACGAGAAAATAAAGCTATAATACCTTAAGAGAGAATTGTTTCTCAAAGAGAAGCAGTAATTGTATTAGGTCTCATCACTCTGGAGTTTAGTTTTCAATTCTACCAGCCATCTGACAATAATCCAGTTGTGATCTATATAAATAAAGCATGTTGATGAAATATGATTCATGTAGAATTTGGGAAACTGAGGCCACTGTGTAACATATGATTTCAGTGACTGGCTGAGTGACAGTTGAGAGCACAAACTTATGATCTTTGACATTCGGCCAAATCGTTGACATCCTTTTTATGACATTTGTGGGACATTTCAGTTAAAAATACATTTACTTTTTGTGAGATTCTGAGTGACAATATTCACCTTACACCTTGTCTGCCTTCTCTAGAATATTATGGAAGTAGATAATACTTTGCTTGTGGAGCTCAAACCACCAAAAGCACATTTGAAAACTCCAGAGTGATGTTCTTTTTTACATAAATCATGACACAACACCAAATCCTTGATGTAAGCAGGAACTATTTTTATACCCTATCACCGCACAGAAGGAAGCGCGCATTTACTCACGAATGAGGGGCTCTCCTGAGTTTTTCTAATGTATTTTTTGTGAACCTTAAACCAAGCACTATCTGGATCCCTAACTTACCAAAGAAGGCTCACATCTCTACGGACAATTTATCCAACACTGCCCCTAACAATCTGAATTGACAAATAGTAATATGTATTTTTAATTTAGGGTGAACTGCCCCCTTGGGATTCTGCCTCAGATCCTTGTTGTGTGTACAGACATTGGATGATTTACAGGACACATACATGTGTGTAACCAACAGCAAACATTTGATACATAATCCATTCTAAGACACCCAAATATATGTCAGACGGCAATAGTAAATCTGTAATGAAGGAATGAAATAAATGAATTCAAAACAAAAATCAGACTCAGTCCTCTTTGCATGCTTTGTTTGAGGTTAATACTGGATCATCTGAGATGATAAAAGAATGAATGGAAAGCTACTGTTGCTGACAGAAAGGATACTTAATCATATGATGACAGAAAATAGAGCCAATAAGACAACATATTTGTCACAGAGCCACATCAATTTGAAGGAATAAAATCATCTGGGCCCTATTTTAGGCATTATTGGCAAATACCAATACCATCTGGTTTTATGTGGTTTCCCAAATAGGCTGGAAATTAAAATTCTCTACCAAATTGGATTTTTTTTTAGGAACCACAGTCTCTTATGTTGAAATCTTAACCAAAATATTACGGCTCCAGCATTCTGTAACACTAATTACATTTCTCTGCAATGTGCCTTGAAGATGCTGTTCAACATTCTGATTTCTATGGGGGTTTGTGGAAGCTTGAGTTTTAAAGGAAAAAAAGGAAATGTGTCAAGAAGCAAACAGATCAATCAACAATGAATGGACATCACACTTTTTATCATTTGTTCCTAGTACCAGCAGTTCTGACTTGGTCCCACTGGCCTTCAACTGTGAAAAAAACAATCATACAGTGAAGCAAATGGAGCAAAAGGGAATAGGAGAAAGCCTCCTCAGGTCTCGTGCTATCAAACCGTTTGGCCCTATTATTCCATCTGGAAGCCTTCCAGGAGTCAGCCATGGCCCACTAAGCTCCCAGTGGGTTAAGAACACTGCATCAGCTGCTTAAACACTGTGAGCATCATTTTGTAACAACACCTTTCTTCAAGCCATTAATATTAAACGGTCCTAACTAGGACATTCAGCAGCACAGTGTGTGGAAATGCACAGCTCATTTCCTTGTCTTGTGGGCTGGGGTGGAGAGGGATGGCAAGTTAAACAGCAAGCTGTGATATGAATACATCCCTCCAGGACTTGTGTTTAATGGCTGCCCATCTTCTCTCCTTCTTTATGAGATAGGGCCCCTTATGCTAAGACCAGTTGGATTTGAGTGCTTCTTACTGACGTTCACAAAAAGCGAGTAAAAAAACGCAGTTTAAAAGTAAATTAAAATTGTTTGTACCTACTATTTAATTGCAAAAAGGAATTGAAGGCATTATTTACGTATATAGTTATGGCCCCTATCTACGACGGAGTATTAGGGCCACACTTAGAAAAAAACAAAACAGAGAGATTTCGAGAATAAAGTCATAGTTACGAGAATAAAGTCATAGTTACAAGAATAAAGTCGTAATATTACAAGAATAAAGTAATAATTACGAGATTAAAGTGGTAGTTTCATAAGTGGCTTGAGAAGCGGACTTGGAGGAGATTGTCTCCTTCCTGCAGGAGGAGATGGCTGCTTCTGGCCGACGACATTACATTACATTTAGCTGACGCTTTTATCCAAAGCGACTTACAATAAGTGCATTCGACCAACAAGATACAACCTTGAAGAAAACAGAATCATATAAGTACATCAGGTTTCATAGAGCCAAACATTTCAAGTGCTACTCAACTGGCTTTAGATAAGCCAGTCCTTTGTTAGTATATAAGTGCTTTGTTCATAATTCTTAGTTAGTCATTCTATCTCTCGAAGTGGAGTCGAAAGAGATGAGTTTTCAGTCTACGCCGGAAGATGTGCAAGCTTTCTGCTGTCCTGATTTCAATGGGGAGCTCATTCCGATTCCACTACAAGGCTATCGTTCCTTTTACATATTTATTGGAAAATCACCAACTACTGTAACATCAAAAAACAGAACACTTTTGAGCATTTGCGGCTTATTTTGTAACAATATTTCATGATTCTGGTCAAAAATACTTCAAAATAAGTTCTCCCAGCTAATTACAAGATCTGATTCATCTAAATATCCCATCTTCAAGGAATCTTACCAAGCACATTTTCACTTGTTCTATTGGCAGATTTTTGTACTTATTTCAAGTGAAAACACCATTATTTTTCCAATGAATCATCATGTTTATCATTGTCACAAAGCTATCATATGCCTAAAACAGAATGTCCTGATGCTCTTCTAGGCCATCATATCCTGTTATGTACACAGCTAAGTAGGGCCATTGTTATCATGTGCTACTCTGATAATTGAAGAGTACATTCAGTATTTTCCCAACAAGGACTTTGAAGAGCAGAGTAAATAAGGGGAGAGCTGCCACCAGCATCCAGTTTCCCCTCAGTCAGTGGCACTGAATTCAGCCTGGGTGAAGCTACCAGCTCATAGAGCAGCCAGTGAGGCAGAGGGAAGCTTCTCCCTGGGCATTATCACTGCACTGCCAGTCCTGCCTGGCATCACTGCTAACTGCACTTCACACTGCTGGCCCCCTTACACACACACACACACACACACACACACACACACACACACACACACACACACACACACACACACACACACACACACACACACACACACACACACACACACACACACACACACACACACACACACACACACACACACACACACACACACACACACACACACACACACACACACACACACACACACACACACACACACACACACACACACACACACACACACACACACACACACACACACACACACACACACACACACACACACACACACACACACACACACACACACACACACACACACACACACACACACACACACACACACACACACACACACACACACACACACACACACACACACACACACACACACACACACACACACACGCTGCTGCCCCAGGCCAGTTTGATGCAGAAATAACACAATCGTTCCCTATTGTGTTGTTGACTAATAGTCAATTTCTCCCACACATTCCCTGTTGATGTAAATAAACAATATGGTCCATTACTTTGCCAAGCCCATTGAAACTCTCTCTATCTCTCCCCCTCTGTCCTTCAATGTGAAGCAGCCTTCATTACAGCCTAGTTTGCTGCCTGACTTTTCTCAGCCCTCTCTGAAACTCCCTCTAACCTCAGTGCTTGTGTCAGCGTTTCAGGAATATATTTGTCCAGTCCAGTAGAGAAAAAGGTGGGATTTATTTTTTCCCGCTGAATAATTTTGCCTTAAATGAATGAAAATTACTCCTGATGGATAATTCAGGAGGATGATGTGAACTCTGGTGTTAAAATGAGGGCAATCCACTATCAGAGTGTGGCAGTCTGTCAACACACAAGTCACACCTTACACTGATGCTGCATTAATAAGCAGGCTAAGACTGACCTTTCCTAAAGTGTCAACACTAGCAAGCCGGTTATTTATTTGTTGACTTCTAACTGACCTCTTTTGCTGTTTTTCTTTAACTATGGCACTCTTCAATACAGTTCTTATTTCTGCTTCATTACAGAGACATTGGAAAGAGAGCAGATTAAAATTAAGACGCAATGGCAAATACAGCATGGTACACACATTTATACAATATGGCTTTAAACTGAATGACAATACTGTTTTCTAAAACTACTTACTATATTTAAGTAACAACTGAATTTAATAGTTTTATTTCCCATCTCACTTGACAATCTCATATTTAATTTGGGACATGTGGCTTCCCCAGGGGGGTGTGAGAGATTTGCAGAGGTGATGCGTGGGGAGAGAGATGAAGAACATATATGTGTGAGGGTCAGATGTAGTGTTTCAAAACTCAGAAGTAAGTTATGTGTAGTTTGGATCTTAATTTCCCCCCCAAAATGTACTTCTTCTGGTCAGAAAACACAATAAATGGGAAGATGAATTTCCAAGACATTAAAGGAAATATATATATATATATACATATTTATCCATGTTGTACAGTACAATTTTTCTACTGAAGTACTGAGGCTGGTCCCTAATGCACATACAGTATGCTTATTACAACATGTTCATCCAAAGACATTAGGAGGTGAGAAACTGACATCACTACCACGATGATAAATGTTATTTGGTTAGAACAGAGACTATTTATAAATACCTTAGCCTTAAAAAGTTATGTTTTTTTAGTGCTTTCTCTTACTATCTGTAAAGCTCATAATTAAACGTTTCCCCGCCTAATAGTACTTTTTGTTTTTAGTGAGCAGCCATTTAATTGCACATCAGTCACACTTGGTTTCCCTGCTGTCAGTAGAGGCGACAGGAGCTTTGCTCTTGTTGTTCTGAACTCAACGCGACAGGGCTTTCCGCTGTGACAACTAAAGTGAAACCTGGAAGTCTGAATACTTCTGATTAGCATGTGTTTAGCAGCAATTAGAAAAAAAACTTGACACTTAAGTTATTATATATAGAAATTGTATTTATTGGGATAAACCCATATATACCTCTTGAGATGCACTCGTTCATTAAGTAAGTTATATCACACAAACCAATGCTAAAACTGAAAGTTCACGAATGCAATGCTTTAGAAACATATTCTTGAATCGGAAAGGGAAGTCCACCAAGAAAGGCAATGTGATAAAGATAAGGCTGGATTACTCCAATATTTTCGTTACTGTCATGACATTTCATTGAATAAAAAAAAATAAAATGAATGTATCCTACCTTCAACCTGTTCATGTGTAGACAATACATAGTATAATATGACTTATTACACCATTTATGTTCAAAAGGACTGAATACATTAGTGAGCCACACTATTTCTGTGGTTCAAATGTTCCTTCACAACAGTAAACATTGTGGCGCAGTGGACTAGTGCATTGGTGTTCGGATAAGGGGAGCACAGGTTCAAACCCCACTGCAGTCAGCATGTCGTTGTGTCCCTGGGAAAGATACTTCACCCCAAATTGCTCCTGTGAGGATTGCCCAGAGTATTGGGTATGTCAATTGCTTTGAATAAAAGCATCTAACAAGTAACATGTAATGTAATGTGACTGCAGGGTGATACTTTTACATCAGTATGTCTCAGAATAGGTGTGCATGATGTTTGTACAACCACACACCAGTTTCTATGTACTATGTAGGAGTCATACTTTAACAATGAAGCAGGGTAAAGAAAATGGAGTGGGATAAATAGTGGAGAAAAAAGTCATGGGTTTTTCTACGTCAAGTGCTGTGCTTAAATGACTATGAAAGAGTTTTCCGTCCTTCCACGGGTCCATGCAGAATTGCCTTCCGCTTCGCACTTGTTCATCAATAGGGCTGATGTGGAGTCATGCCGACAAGGTTTGCTACTTAAGGGGCCTGTCTGAAAGCAGCGGAGCAGCCTTTATTCTTACTGTCAAGCCACAGTGCTCTCAATAAACACAGGTTACCTACCACAATGCGCAAATGCAAAACACTTGTCTTCTTCGTATGGAAGAAAACAAATAATCAAGTTATGTTATGTTAGTGTAATTCCATTAAGAGACTTCATAAAAGCAAACTTTTGCTGTTTTAACTTTTAATAACCTATTCCAATCATTGAATAGCATGGCAACCAGATGCCCTAAATGCCTCACATGAAAACGCTTTTAAATATATGTTAGAAATAAAAATGTCCTCAAGCCCCTCTGTATTTTCCTGAACCTAGCTCTGATGTCTATGAAAGTGTAACAGAAGGCGTTGAATATTCAATAAACACTGGTCTAGGAACCATTTACAGTAAGTGAGAATAAAATGGCAAGCCACCTGCTCTTTTCATTACAGCAACTGTTGATTTAGACACATGCTCTGCCAGAGAATTGCCATGTGACAGATTCACTCCCACCTAAACCCTGTATAACTCCGATCAGCAAGCCCAGTCTACAAGCCCAGAAATTAATACATAACCACACACGCAAGTTCATGCTTACTTTGTCATTACTGTCCTAGATCTGCTCTAATTAACAAACACAAGCCATGACGCACACTGAGACCAGCTTTCAGGGACAAATGTTCTCACACATGGAAAAATACAAAACATTTTTATAAACAGACACAAAAACAGTTTACGACTCAAGGAAATACCAAAATGGAGTGTTATCAGTGTAAAATCTTGTCTTTCTCCAAATTCAAAAATGTTGTGATAATAATCATTTTTACAACAATGGTTTAAAACACTTACTCATAAGTAAATGTCAAAGGGCTCCTATGTTAAAAAAACAAACTGGAGAATGACTACTTTTGACGATGTTTTATTTGATTGTTGTCTCTGTGTTTAGTGTCCTGTCCATCTGTAACTTTGTGTGGTATTGTAACCACTGATCAGAGGCCTGTACTACGAAGCCGGATTTCCGCTTAGCGAGCTAAATTCAGGGGAAACTCTGGGTTTCCGGTCCTACTGTACGACGCTGGTTCACTTCTTAGCGGGCTAGATCTCCATGGTAACTTATGCTGAATAGCTAGCCTGGTCCGGAGCAGGTTAGGTTCCAGGATAAGAGATCAACTCAGTGAAAGCACCGCCTGCTGACCAATCAGAGCTCAGTGTGTGGAGTTTAAAGCCATCGAGTCATATTGCAGGATAAAGGAAATACAGAAAAACTGCCGTTGCAGGAAAGACGGCCGGCAAAAATCAACTGACTGTGTGAACGTGAAAATTAATAGAATATCACCTCCCATCTTCAGAGCAATCTGACTATTATAACATTAGCGTTAAGAGAGCTTACTTAATTATCCGCCACAAGTTAACATAAGTAACCGGATCAAAGTAACATCACGTACAGTCCGCGGCACTGTGAGTGCAGACGTCGATGTGTCCCATTATCATTCATATCACATCATAATGTATCATATATTTCCTTATCTGTGTCAGATTCTTGAGCCGTATCTGGCTGTGCAACACTCACAGTGTCACATACTGTATGCAGAAGTATTATTTTACCCCGGTAAGAAGTGAACCAGCGTCGTAGGACCGTAACCCAGAGTTTACCCTGAAGTTACCTCGCTAAGCGAAAATCCGGCTTCATACAGTAGTACACACCTCCTGTGTCTCAATGAGATTTGACCTGTTTAAATAAAGGCTAAATATAAAAGTACAATGATGAACCCTACTCTGCAGTTTACTTAAAGAGCCTGTGACACGAACCCAACAACTGTTGTGCAATGAAATATTGGGCTACTAGTAATCTCGAACTGTCAGTTTAAAAAAGAAAAAGCGATACCGTTCCGATAAATATCAATAATTTCGAACATCGCGGGAAAATTCCTTCGACTCATTTTGAGGTTTTGGGGGAAGCCGGAAGTGATGTCAATGCGGGAACGCTTCACTGTGCGGCGAGAGAGCCAAACACGGACAAAGTGTGTTGTCATGCGTAGAAATGGTGAATTACTGAGTTTAGGCACGTTAATAACGTTTTAATGAAGTTGACTACAGTATATTCATATTTGTCAGTGCTTTCACGTCAATTCGGCGAACATAAACATAAATGATCGTGGTGAAGATGATGATTAAATTAGGATTAAAAATCGGTAGTGAGAGCTGCTGAATTTCCTCCCGTCGGATGTGATATAAAAACAAATCGATTATTTTTGTAAACTCAAGTGGATGAAACTACATTTATTAGTGCTTTCATGTCAATTCGGCGAACATATGATACATTAAATGATCGTGAGGATGATGATTTAAAAATCTTTTGTTTGAGCCGGTCTGCATTTCCTGATGAGAAAACAAACCAATGCTTTTTGTAGTTGCAGTAAGTGGTGTAGAGGGCGTTGGACGCGGGGGTACGCCGTACCCCCACTTATTTGAAGCATGATTTCTTTTTTTAATAGTCTAATACATCTAAAATCATTGCCAGTCTAATACATCTAAAATCATTGCCAGTGTTATCAGTTGCAAGTGTGTGTTTGTTGTAATAATGACGAAAACATAATAGGCAGATTTCACAGTAATTATAATAAAAACGTAGCTCAAGCATTTATGCAACTTGATTTGAAGCGTGTGTGTGTGAGAGGGGCAGAACTGTGTGTGTAGGGTGACCAGGTGCCCGCACTGTGCGTCCATAGTGTCTCCCGTCCACCCACCACCCCGTCCACCCAGTAAAAACATCCCCACTACACCACTGGTTGTAGTAGTACACCAACATTTAAACGTGTGTTTTTTTTTACCACAATGTTGGGGAAATTAATGGATAAAATGCACGGATTATTATTATTATTATTATTATTATTATTATTATTATTATTATTATTATTCCCACTCCGATCGGGACACTAGGTCCACCGTTTCCCCGCAGCGAGGCTCCCCCCGTTGACAGTTTACGTGGGCTGGGTGCAGTGGCGGACTGGCCATCGGGACGAATCCCGATGGGCCGGTACCGAAGTGGGCCGGTCGGATAAGTCACTAGCACATCCCCCACTCCCCCCGTTGACAATTTACTAGTGGTACCGAAGTGGGCCGGTCGAGAGTCCCGGGCTGATTTTTAGTCCCAGTCCACCACTGGCTACATGACCGTATGATCGCCCATATTGACGCACCTAATTCCTAAACTTCTAACAGATACAAAATAAACAGATCCTTCAGCCTCATATGAGCTCTCAGAAACTGTCATCGCTGTCTGAGCTTGCTGCTGTGTGCCCCATCGTGCGTTTACATGCAGATGCTGGGATCCTGAACGGTGCAGCTGGAGCGCTGTGCCCGCATTGACGTCACCCATAATTTGGCGGGACTTGAAGAATCCCCGAGAAGATCCAGGAAATGGTCAACATTGAAGGGCAGATTAATGGTTATCAAAGTACAAATATCCAAAATCAGTTCAGTAAAGGTTTTCAAGGGGACAATATTTACTCAAATTGATGGGTTTGGATGATGGGGGAAACTCGTGTCACAGGCTCTTTAAGCTCTATGGAGCATTTTGGTGCTTTTATTATTATCAGTTTTGGTTTTATGGCTCGCCACTTTCATGTTTTCATTCAGTCTCACATTTCTCATCAGCATTGTTTTCAGGTTCAACAGGCAGAAAAACTATTATAAACTTAAAACCATAAACCAACTTTATTCTACCTGCCAAGCACCAAACAACAATCACTCAAAGTAAGCATCTTTTTCTCTTTTCTCAGGTCGAGCAAGCGGCCAAACACAGCTGAAAGCGAGGGAATATTGTGTTTACATTGCTCTGAGAATGCTGAATGTGTAGATAAGCCACTGTTTGACTTAACAGTTGTTATATCAACTTCAAATAGTGCTGTAAGGTGGTGTTATACACCAATGTTGGTCAATGTTGTGTTAACAGCGTTTTTCAACAACCCCAAGGAAGCCATAAAACAAAAAAAATAATAAATGTAGGTTTAACATAACTTTGGAATGTGCAGTGATCATGATTAATCGGGTGATTTCTAGTCATTAACATTTTCATATCCTTATAAAGATACATTTCCTGAATTTCTTAAACCACAAAATGAAATATAAAGCATAGCAACTCGTTTGAGATGTGGCAGCTCTGTTGGTGACCGTGTGTGCAGGCAGGCCTCTTGTGAGTTTCAGGAAAAAGAGAGACTTTGATTTTGAGTCTGATGTGAGCTCCAACATTTCTTCAGCTACGCAGCTCTGGAAAAAGGCCCAGCGTGTGATACTGAAACCAACACAAATTATTTCAAGAGTTTTCTAGCCAACAGCAGTTGCAATGACAATGACAAAACGTTGCCTTGATAAATCAGTGAGTCTTGTGCCTAAGTATATTTTCACTGCTTATTAGAGACAGACAAAATGAAGAAGAACATTATGCATTACCTGGAGTGCTGCATTTTGAAATTACTCCCACTTCATTTGCTGTATTCACACACACACACACACACACACACACACACACACACACACACACACACACACACACACACACACACACACACACACACACACACACACACACACACACACACACACACACACACACACACACACACACACACACACACACACACACACACACACACACACACACACACACAGTTTTAGAGAAGTACTCATCTGATAATGAATGCAACACCTCGGTTGGGAGCTAATTATATTAGCGACACAACTTGGTTCTGCTGTCTTGCTCTCTCAGTGGTGGCCCCGTTGGGAGACGACGTGACGTGGCAACACAGCCCACCGCTCCAGCTGGGCTTGTCAATGCCCAGATTAAAGATTTCCAATGGCCATGCCCACTTACTCCAACTCAAAATGTGCTTTGCCGCCAGCTACTATGACACATTCAGAGAAAGTTTCACACTGGTAGGAAGAATAATGATGATAACAATGACAGTAACAGACACAGTTGCAAAGCTACCTGATCGGCAACGGCACGGGCCAATTTGTCCATCCTAGAACCAGCCTCTGCAATTTTCTTAGCCGCGTTGATCACATCTGAGGAGTTCTTCAGGGGGCCTTTGCCTCTGGGAAAATTCAAGGAGGGATAAAGTATTAAAAAGGAAATGTGGCCGGAGTTACAGAGACAGAGGACATGCAGAGATTCCTTTTAAAGACCCAGTTCACCCCTGAGCTCATACAGGAGCAACTAATTTGCTGCGGCAGCCATTAGAAATATATGACATTGCAATAAACCAACAGTACGCAATTTCCTAGACATTGGATATAACAAATACAGTGTGCCTTTGTCCCTAGAGATTCCATTTGAATCACAAAGAAACATGTTTTTTTAACAACAAAAACAGGAATATTTTCAGAACAAGGAAATAAAACAATAAAGGGAAATAATGGCTAACAACTGAGTATTTGTTCTGTGTTGTTATTTCTTGATCTGACAGCATGTCAAAGTCATTGTGGCTAAATGATTGTGTTTGCGTTTGTGTAATGTCGGATTTCTATTCAGTGCTAAGACTCAGTTTGTTCACGCCAATCTGAGTAACCGGGGTCAATGCCAAGTAATGACGGTGCAGTCACAGAACCACAGCCATAATCACTCATGAGTAATTACTAATGGCTCGGATTATTGTTTTTTTCACCTCCTATGGTTAGTTCGATGCCATATACTGTAATTGTGGAGTGGCTCAGAAATCCATACACATGGCAGATAACTATCACTTTGGCATTAGGGATTTCACTGATATGTTGAGGCGCAGATGGGGGCGATTGAGAGGAAAGCTGCTGGCTTTTAGTAACAAGATTCTAAATGCAAATAGATTATCTATTACAGTATATCTTTGAATCAAAGCATTGCTTTGTAATCTGAGCAAAATAAAGGTTGAATGGGTCACTTTGCCTTTCACAAATCAGTGTGCGGCTCTGCGTTGCAAAGGCAAGATAGTTCCTTAGCAATCCCACTTGCTGGCACTGTATTTACTCACTGCTCCAATTGTTTCATGTACACCATAAAGGGGTTTCTTTCATAATGATGATCCTCCAGAGATTTATCACCTGAGAAATGACCTCCTTCCTCAGCTTGAAAAAAAAGAGGAGGGGGAGCCTGTGCCTTCTCAGAAGTCTACGAGATACAGCTAAACGATCCTGGGATTAAACACATATCATGTTCCAAACCACATCAAGGATTATTTCTGAAACAATGTGGAGCTCAAATGCTTATTTTCTTGCGGGTTTACCACAAGGTGAGTTCCTTTTTATATCCTGCTTTTTTACACTTAGGCCCAATTCCAAACCACACCCTACCCACTCCCACTCCCTGACGGAGTGAACTCTGTGGAGTGACTCTCACAGCTCAACGAGGCTTCCTCCTGTCAGATGGAGGGAGTAAATACAGCGGCAAGCTTTGGGACAAACTCCCCTCTCTCCGGGAGAAACAGGAAATGCCGTAACTGTATGTAACAACGGTTTCAAATCAGCATCTCTTTGACAAAAAATAAAAATTAATAACTCAAATAAAACTCTTTAATTGTGTTTTTGTAAAGCTCTTTCAGTTTTAAACCTGATGTTTAAAAGCTTCTTGGTTTTTGCAACAGTCTGTAAATATACACAACTTTATAATGAAATGCACACATTTACCTTTTTCTAGACTAAACACAGGTATGATCCTAAGTTAAAAACATATGAGGTTATCATGAGGTTGTTAACTTCACAATTTATCAATGAATGTTTGCAGGAACTGTTTGTAAACAGCGTGTTTCCTGACATGACACAAACAGCGTTGAGTCCAGTCAGGGCCGTCCCCTCCCTACAGGCCGATCACGCTAACCCTGGGGCCTCACCTTGCGGAGGGAGCCTCAACTGAGCCGCAGCGAGGCTCCACTAGCAACCCCCCCCCCCCCCCGTCGACGACGACGACGCTCGCGAATAGGAGGGCCTCATCATATAACTTTGCGTGGGGCCTCAGGTGAAGTCAGCACCGATGCAGACTCGCTGTTTGAGGGCTGGATAACCCACTCCCCCTCCACAGCACTTAATGTGGCAGACCCTCCACGCGAAACGGAGGGGTAGTGTGTAGGGGGTGGATTGGAAATGGGCCATACTCTCTCCAGTATAGGTTAGCTCTGAGTGTTAGCAATGCTTGCTAATGTAAACCAAGACCATATTACGTCCAAAACAGTCGGGTATTGTTTCTGATAGCAACGTTTCTGATAGAGCCGTGGGTGTAAAGCCAGCCCACATCTCCGATATTACGTCATATCGGACGCAAATCTGGATCAGCTCCGTTGTACCACCGTTTTTAGTGATTTGGGTACGGAGGAAAATAGAGAGGGTTTTGTTTTATGACACTTTGTGAGTTCTCTGGCACACCGTTCACTGTATAAAAGACATAGGTCCCCTTCAAGACATAACAGGCAGTTGTTTGCAGTGTATCACTGCAAACAACTGCCCGCTATGTAATGATACACTACCTAGCCATAGTCTGTCCCTAGCCAGCACCAAACTGCAGGAGAACAAAGATAGCGACTAGCTAGTAAACATAGCAAAGCCTTCTAGAGTTTTTGTATTTGCTGTATGTTAAAGAAACGTATCTATCTAACAAATTATCCGTATGTACTTTTGATAATGCATCACTATTGTGTTCACAGGTTGCTTTAACTGCCTTTAAGTGTGATATTTACCTGGTGAAGTCTGTCATCTCCATCATGATCATACACATCTGCTTGGCCAGCACAATGATGTCATTGCCGTTGTCATCCCACTTGGCCACTTCTGCATCTAGCTTGCACTTCTCCTGTCGGAAGCTCTCCACCTGCTCAGCAATCTTAGCCTTCTCCTCCTGGGGAAGCTGTGCCATGATAGCCTGCAGGCAACGGAGGAGCGTGGAATAAATAAAAGCATTAGACTAGGAGGAAAGGGTTGTTAGGGAGCACATTTGAGCAGAATAAATTGGAAGAATTGCTCATAATAAGGGAAATGCCAGAGGAGAAGAATTTAGGTAGAGGGGGGGGGGGGGGGGGGGGGGATAAGGTTGGGGTGGAAGGAATGATAGGGAAATGAGGAAAGGGGCGAATAAGAACGGGGATTAGTTAAGGAGAAAAAGAATAAAGCAAGGAATATAAAAAAGAGAGCTGTAGCACCATTTGTTCTATTTTTTCATTTTGGCCTACTTTTTAATCCGCCCTACAAAACTTGAACACTAAGTCTGGAGTCAGACTATCCCTGCCCCTTTATAACACTCAAAAAAAAAAGTTCTAAACTTTACGTTTAATGATTGGACCTTTTCAAACCCCTTGACATCTTATATCCATAAAGCGCAAATCCATTTTTGCCTTCATCTTTCCCTCATTGGCCTTTGGGGGCAGGTCCAAAATGGCATAAATCTTGAGGCAAGGTCACAGGCACAATGAGGACCAAGTATTATTTGGGAGATAAATGTATAATTACCTCGCTTCTTAGACCAGAGACTGAATAATGCATTTGTTCAACATTATGTCAGGGAGGTGAGATGGAAGGAAGAGAAACCTGGTTTCCATTAGGTCGATTCTATTGACTCGAGAGGCAGAGAGAGAAAACGAGTACAGTAAAAAAAGAAAAGTCGCCATTGTTTTTTAACCTCATCTATTATTGACTGTCCTCCAAGAATTGCTATTCTCTCAATGAAATAATCGCCCTTGTCCCCCTTTCCCCTCTTCCATCATCCCTTTCTCTCACAGCAAAGCTGATGTGGGGGTGCAGGGTGAGCTCAGTGAGAAAGTGCGTCACTTAACTCATGTCCCCTGCTATATGTGTCAGGAGGAAATTGAAAACAAAAAATATAGATGACTTGTCCTTCTGAAATTGTTCTAAAAGAAAATAAGCTGAAACAGGAGGGGGCCCGCAATGAAATATAATTGAAATAACAGAAAGAAATAGAGAAGCATGGAGGCACAAGTTGAGGCCAACAGCTGTGTCCATGAGCTTTGGCCTTCTGATCACTTTGTGAACGAGGGGCGCAACGCTTTGATGGCGGTTTAGCTTTAAAGAACCCAAACGGCGTAAACAAACAAGCAAACCCAGCCCCCTCAAGCCCAGTGTAGATTTCCTCTGCTGCTGGTGCCAAGACACACAAACAACAGCGATGCAGCAAATCCCATTTAAGCGCGTGTTGGGGGGGAAACACTGCTCACATTTAAAACAAATACAAAGTTAATATGTATTTAGACTGCACAATGAGGAATAAACAATTTAAAACAGGCCTCTGATTCCAATGGGGCAAACTATTCACTGTGCAGGTGTGACTACGAATGATGGGTACCACAGCAGTAGCTCTGCTGCTCCTGGAAACACTATTTATTAAATCTATAACAAACAACTACTTTAAGTCTACTCATCTACAAGGCAACACTCTTCCCTAATTTAAATGACTGATGATCCCTACTTTATTTGGCTTGGGTTAATTAGCACTAATGGGGTTTTATAAGGAAAACATACATTTAAAGCCCTCGTGCTTGTCCTAAATAACACTAATGTATACTAATATATATTTTTTGATATACATTTGGTTTGGGCTCTGGGTAGCCAGTAGCTCTCTTGGGTATGGTTTGCTTATTACCTGCTCATGTTCAATGTGGCCAAACACATGATGTAGGCAGAGCTGTACAGTAATGCCGAATCAATCATGACAGGTGAGTGCACCGTGCCTCCGGGCACATCGTTATGACCCGAAACTCGAGGACGGTCTTAAGCATATCTTTACTGCTCACTTCATTGCTGCACCCAACTGTTGAGGCATCAATTATTCACTTATTTCTATAATTACATCGACCTGCATGCCCCTGGTGTCAAAACAGTGGCTATGGAGTTGAAACGAAGTACAGTTATGGTTTTGCTATGTGTCATTGTTAGGAGACAGATGAGGAAAGTAAATCGGGAAACCGAGGCATTCTGGCTATTTCTGTAAATGCAATCAAAATGTTTTCCCTACGTCTATACTCTTTTAAACTAAGAATAACTGCTTTATTGAACAGCTAAAAGGAACTTAAAAGTATCTTGAAACTCTACAATTTGGATTGGAAATTCCTTTTTTTAAATTGGGGATGAAAGGAGGTCGGGGAGAGAGAGAGAGAGAGGGAAAAAAGGGAGAGAGGGGTTGTGAACACAAAGGAAAGCTGCAGCACAGGGGTAAACATGAGCCAATTTCGACGTCAGGGGAGCAGGAAGGCACTTGGTGAAGCCCCCCCCCCCCCCCCTTCCTATTCCCCTGCTCTCTAGAATTCACTTATCCCCAAATCCCTTCCCCTACTTTACTGATAACAACAAGGAGCGGGCCTTGGGAGCTTAACATAGTGGCAAATCCGGCCGAGGGAATGCTCTGCCAATACACTCTGCGCCTCGGCTACGTCTTCGGGGATTAGAGCGCTTTCCGGGTTTCTTCACCGCGCACGGCGTCTTGAAATGACTTTAATTTGTTTCATTTGAAATAAACTGCCCATACTCTCAGAGTTCAATTTTATGGATGACCTATCAACAGCGTTATCCAATCACTGTGTTAAGAAATGTTGAGTGTATGTGTGTGCATTATCCGTGGTGCGTTATCGGAGTAGACTATGCGTCTGCGTTTTCTAATAGAAAGAGACACTATGTACAGGCCTCCCTCCCCTGTGTGTTTTTCTGCCTTCTCATTATGCATGTTTGCTCAAATAAGTTAGCATAGGTATAACGGAAGTGACAAGCAGAGCACCACACGAGGCAGCTCGGGGAACAAAGGCTCCAGGGATTGCCCTGGACTTGATTTGATTTCTTTCTACAGTGAGCAAGAGTGAGACAGTGAGATCGAGAAAGTGAGAAGGAGAGATGTTACGCCTGTGTCCTGTGTGTGATACCCGTTCATTGCAGGGGCCTGGAGGGATCATGACTGTAAACCTCAGTGTGCTCATGTCAGCTTCTATGGAGAAAATGGATTACACTTGCTCTTGTCTGTTTGAATAGAAACACAGAGCAACAGTGTGCACTTGGCATGACCGTGAGAGGACAGCAAGCTTTATCCTGACACGACAGGCTGATGCCGACTGGGCAGATCACCAGTGGTTCACTGCAAACACATCTTTTATGGATGTGCTTGTCTTCTGCGTGTGTAAATGTTTAGTCTCTGAGGGCATAGCAGTGTCTATAAGTGGAAAAACAGGCAATATCAATTAGCTGTGTGAGATGCTTCGTCAGTATGCCAGATGTAAAGAGTGTTGTACACGATAATGCCTACTATATGTGTATATCACGTTTGATAACACGATGCAATACATTTTCAAGCATTTTATCTGATGCGAGCTTAAGCGCATAGCCTCCATATTAAGATTGCATGAACAATAATTAAATTCAATCACCCTTTAATCCACCTTATAACACGTATTACAGGGACTAGTTGTGACAAACGGACATGCTGTGACTTCTCTACAACAAACTGTTACCAAGAGGAGCTGCCCACTCAAAGCACAGCTGGGCGCCCGAAAAAACAGTTTGGTGCTGTGAAGCTCCCTTGTGTGGCAGTGCTGGTGCATCTAAGCTCAGATGGCCCTGCAACTTTACGCAGCGGGAGCCGTGGTGGGAGTATACATAAAACCGAGTCAAAGCACTTCACACCCAGGAACCCCACAGCTCTCCTGGAGTAGCTATTGTACTCCCAAAGGATGGATCTGTTCTTTTTGTTCATGGATGGGTTTTGGATTTGACAAACTTTTATAAGATGGCTCTTAGTTTAAAAGCTGAATTGTGTAATCAAAGAAAGCCAAACACAGACTATTGTGTATCAATGAGAACTGCTTAATCAAATAATGTGTACATGGCACCATTTAGCATTCTGATATCTATTAGAGTATTATAATGTTTATTTGATGTTAAACATTATAATGTGTAACATGCTGATTATTTGCGAAATATATATGCAACATATTTTATCCAGTGATAGTCTTTCCTTAAAATGTACCAATTTATCTTTCAACTGCTGAATAAAAACATCAGAAAAAGGTAATTTTAACTTGTTCTTTAAGAGTCAGATGTAATTAAAAAAAGGTCATGATTAAGCATGACTCATTATGCCATTATTGATATTTGTGTACACATTGACCAATGTTGTGCAAACTTTGTATTGTGTTACTTTAATGTACAGTATTGTCAGCTAGCCTTAATTATGAAAGGCAGCATGTTTGCAGTTCCGTAGCATCTGAATTGGCATTTTTTTTGTCTTAAGTACTATCAACAGGCATTAGGCGCTTTCACACTGGAGTACTTTTCCCCATACTTTTCCCTTTTAGTTCCGATAGTTCCTGGGATTTTGTGTTCACACCAAAAAGATAATTTAGTTCATGAGAACTTTTCCCCCCTTTTCAGTCCCTGCTAGAGAGCAGGTACTTTCCTGGGGAGAAAAAAGTTCAAATTTCTGATTGGCTGGGCAAATTGCAAACCACGGCCCGTAAAACTCTGAAGTTTTGTGAAGCCGCCATTGTATTTG
Organism: Notothenia rossii; assembly: GCF_949606895.1. NCBI lineage: Eukaryota > Metazoa > Chordata > Actinopteri > Perciformes > Nototheniidae > Notothenia > Notothenia rossii. Next base: position 24,130,523 of record NC_136912.1, on the reverse strand, counting down.
CTGGCATTAGCATTATTAGCATTTGCCCAGCGCACCAACGGAAAGAGACTAACTTATGGCAACACAAAAAAAAACATGGGAGCGGTGGAGATGAGGAGGTGTCGGCGTTCTGGCGATTTACTCAGAAGGCTTCCAGCAGCTTCTACTGAAGCCAGTGGCAGTATACGCCGTGAAGTGGTTTGCGGCCTGCCAGTAAAACCCAAAGCAGAAGAAGAAGAAGTGACGTCAGCGGCTTCATTTGCGTAATCTTCCCTCAGGGACTTTTTCCGGTGTGAACGCGATCTGCTCTTTAGTTCCATGGGGGAACTAAGTGCTGGGAACTAAGTACGGCAAAGTACTTGGTGTGAAAGCGGTTATTAAAATGAGGAATACGGCTACAGTATAGATTCAAACACAAAAAGACGCTATTTCGGTTATATGTATTTCTCCCTACTTTTCGCATTACCCCCCTGTGTGTGCAGACTGTGTAGAGATTCAGGCAGTATAATACAGGCCTGCGTCATGGGGAGAGGCATTGGGCCAAGTCATACTCCTGCCATCCACAATCTATTCAACATGCTACACAGCAATAGAGCCTCTGTCTTGCTGGAGGAGAACGATTACTGATACCCTCTTAATGTTCTTTAAGCTGGGCCCAAATTGCTAATGTGCCACAAAGCCCAGGCTCTGGTGATCGCGACTGAAGCCTTGGCACAGCACTACAGTGCTTTTTGTGTTTGTTTTTTTCTGGCATCTAAAGGGAATTTGGTAATTACTTTGTTGTTTATGATTGCAATTTTACACCTGACGCCCCCGAACACTGCTTATTTAAAATAATCCTGCTTGTTAGGATTACTTACAGAAAATTGACTATAATGCTATTTAAGCGGAACTAGTTGGAAGAATCGATTCCAGTATGGTCAGGGAACAGGGGTGTTAAGGTGGGAAGCAGTTCAACTCGCACCCTACGACTGACTCTATTACACTATAGAGACTTACAGTATACAATGAATGTAGGCTTGTTGCCCAGTCTTTACCTAAACCAATGCATGTTGGCTTTATCTTATTTTACATGTTAAGTTCCATAACTGATGCGCACTCAGGTAGTTGTCCGAATAGTGGGGAGATGAATATCGACTCACCCGAGCACTCTGTCCGGCAATGAGCTGGTCATCTTCAGTCTGGACACTAGTCCTGCTGCGAGTATCATAGTCCTCCTGTTCAAAGTCAGAGTCATCTTCAAGCTCCTCTGGTGTCTGTGAGAAACACAAAGACAAATACGGGCAAACAGTCAGAGAGGGAGAACTTGGAAAAAGAAAAGAACAAACATACAACTCTTAAACTGATAGTTGAAAAGAGCAGATTTGACTCCATGTCCCATTGTATAAGAATATAGACTAGAGTAAAAGGCAACATTTTTGTCTGTTTTGTCGTTCAATAAACATTACAACATTGAGAGTTTTACTGTAGATCAAACCAAAGTCAGCATATGGCAAAGAGAGATGCCACATAATAAACCATTGAAATAATCTTCACTTGTCTTTTAATCATTAAATAAAGAAATGACCGACATTTAAACAAAATCAGAAATGTGGAATTATAGGAATTTCAAATGTACAGCACTAATTTAATTGTTGAAAAGTAGAGGTATGGATAGCAACAATGATTCCCTTTTAGATAGCTGTTAACAGGGACACATACTTAAACCTTTACATTTAGAGGTAAATATCTGGACACATGAGAACAAAACCTGGGTAAGTGTCTTTGGTTCCCTACACATTAACGTATGTATGGAACCAAAGTGAGTGAGATAAAGGAGGGTAACTTTATTTTTGACACTAAAGAGAGAGATGCTGCCAATGGACATCACCGCCAATGGGTAATTTCTACCCATCATGGAAGCTACTTTATGCAACATCCGCGCCATGCCTGGTTGCCAAGAATCACCCATTGTTTGACGTGTTCTTGATTGCACGACTGCACAAAGCCTAAGCTTGGCTGATTTAAAGAGAGCAAAAACAAAAGAAACATAAATACCCAAGAGGCCCTGGCAGGATAGAAGGAAAGAAGAATCTGATGTTGGAGATACGGTATATTAATGAAAATTGAGACGTCATATTTACCCAGTGCTGATGTGAAGTGTTTGGATAGGGCACCTGGAAAGTCTATGAAGTATGTGCTGATTGTGAGTAGTGGGTGTTTGTGTGCGTGTGTCCTTGCATGTGTGATGCTAGAGGGTATAAAAACCACCCTGTGTTAGTTGTAGGGGACATTTGAATGATGAAAGTCATATTAGTAACTTAAGGTACTCTTTTCTTTATTGTGCTATCTGGCTTATGTCAGCTGCCACGAAATATCAGCTAATAAATTGCTTGATTCATTACTAACAACCTTGACACAATTTAAATTGGTTTGTGAAGCTACGACTCAAGCATTACACGATATTTTACGGATGGTCTGTCAAGTCTGGTGTTATTGCTTTCAAGATCCACGACTGCAAAGAAACCATTTTTAAAGCAAACTCGTAGCAGGAATCTTTTTTAAAGATCAAGAATGTCAGATATATTGCTTTTATCAGTACATATTTGCACAGTTTTACCTTGCACAGTAATCTTATTTTGTGTCTTTTAGTATGATTTACAGTGCTGTGTGGCAATTGTAATTCTTTTAAAGTACAGTAATAACAGTCCATTGATTTCTCTGGAGGTGTCATGTAATAAAGAAAACAAACATGATTACTCCACCATGCTAAATAACTGGGAAAACCATTGGGAGCATTAGCAATTTTGGGAAAAATTGAATGTAATAAACTTAGACTTCGGCTCAAATTAAGTAAGTAAATCATGAATAACCTTTTTTATAACGCTGTCTCACTAATTAAGATTAGTGGGTAAGCCAGCTAACCTCAGCACAGGCATGTTGATCTCATGAAGACGGCTCACTCTTAACTGGGATACATCACCATGGTAACACATGGTGGATGCGTTACATGCTGCTGAGAATATGAGATCAAAACGTGAACATGTGTAAAATCATCATTCCTACATGATGCTGACATTTAAAAAATTCCAGTGTTTACAGAGCTGTCAGGGTTATTCTTGTGAAGAGGACTGCGAGTTCCCCTATTTACAGGCAGCGAGAATGTAGCCTCTCTATGATGGATTATTGTATCAGAGATATCATAAACGATTTACACATAACTCATTTTAGACTGGCACTAGAGCAGGACTACTAAACTGCTCAAATGCTAGTGGACCATAGTCTTTGGTAATAATGAAATAAATGTACTGTAAACTGGCGATGGCTGGTAATTGTGATTCTTAGTATTCCCAACAGTAAAATATACATTTAACATTAGTAAATTAAAATGTTTTCAAGCTTAGCTAGCTGGATCATAACGTCCAGGGAAGTATGACCATATGTGAACCAGCTGCAGAGACTGGTCCTTCAGTTCAATGGGTACCCGGATGAGCAGAGGATACAATTAATGTTATTTATTAAAACCAGCCTTTCAGACTGTATTTAATTGTCTCAAAATACGTTAAAAACCATGCCCCCATCAATGCAGCCCCTCAAATTGTATGTAATTCAATGCTACTCCTTTCAATTTCGAGTTAACTTTGTATTTTTTGCTTGAGACATGCTTTATGTCTTATTTTCTTGGAAATAGGACTGGTTGTAAACACTGGTTATATTAAAGTGGCCAGTCCCCGACCACTGTTCAATTTAACAGATTCCATTGTATCCAGTACTTGCAGTATTTTTCTGTCTGTGTGTTGTTTGTATTCAAGTACATAAAGGCCAGGACAAAACTTTTATTATAACTTTACACTCTTCCCAAGACCTGCCTCAATGTTTACACACTGTGGAGAATTGGTTTCTTAATCCATGGACTGCTCGTAAGATCTGTGCTTTAAAAATTCTAAAGGAGCCATTACTCGACTTAAGTGGGAGAAAAATAACAGAGAGGCCTAAGAATGTGTGCACAATAAACTATTACATGTGGTACCAACATTTGCTATCTATATGATGGGGTTAGACAACAGAGAAAGCAAGGATCCTCCGAGTTGTTTCCTCAGAAAGTAATTGAAGTTGGATGGGATTATGAAGCCAGCTGGTCCCGGGCAGTTCAAAGCTGCCTGTTTTACATTATTTACCAACATCAAATTATTTTCCATAATTAGTTTTTTTCCAGAGTTGCACTGGGAAACCTTCCAGCCTGCATAAAGTTGAATAAATGAATTACATGGTGGAGAGAGAAGGGCCAGTTCGGGTGAAAAATGCAGATACTGTAACATCAGAGTGGATATGAGAGGCAGTAGCTGCTAGTGTCTTGTTTTTATGCATCTCTATTTGTAACTACGGTACATGCTGTAAAATGTTCTACTAGCTTTACAAAACAAATCATGTGAGAAGTGAGACATCTCAAATGGGAGTTCAATAGAATTTCAGATATCAATTATCATCCTTAGTGCGGGAACAGGAACATCCCATATTGTAGGACAGCACAGTGTGTTCTACCAACAATGTGCCACAGAGGTGAAGCTACAATTATAAGGAAGCAGCAACTGGGAAGGTGTGACAAATGTGTTTCATGAGTCATTGGAATGAATCCAATGACTCAGCAGATTTTATTGTTATTATTTTTAGTTTTAGAATGAACTGCATTGGTTTCCATCTTGTATTTTCAAAGTATTAATTGGCTGGTAAAAAAAACAAAAAAATAAAATATAAATTGAAGTGATTGGATATTGTAAAAAAAGTGAATATAAATGTATAGCAAATATGCTTAATGTAGTCGTATTGACAGATTGTTCAGCAACACTAGGAAATAAACAATTTATGTAGATGTCCCCATTCACAAAATAACCTATACATTGTCTTGAATATATGGAGGAAGGCATAAATCATGTACTGCATTTGGTCTGGGTCAGCATTGCCAAATAAATTAATATCACACTTTAACATTTGCTGTACATTTAAACCTTTTCAGAATATGTCAGTGAGCGTTTTCCTTATAGAGGAGGAATTGGACATACCCTTATCATGAGGACAGCTTTCCTGATGTCCCGGACGCCGTCGTAGACCAAACGGGATGCATCAATGAACTCATTCTCCTCAAAGGCCTGCGGAGGGTTTGTACTCAGTGCCTCGATAGCAACCTCCACTTGTTCAGCAAAACGTGGCATGACTGCAGGGAGAAATAGGTAATAAGGGTAGATAACAAGAGAGAACAAAAGCAAGATATGAGAGTCAGATGTACCATGTGTGTTAGTGATCTTTCAGAATGGGTGCACGCTTATACATTATAAATAATGAAATGGCATGCATGGCGAAAGCACAATAATTAGTGTGTCTAGTGGAGGCCAATATCAGAACTTTGTGATCTCAAATTTTACAACAGCAGGGTCTCCTCCTGTGTCGGTCTCGGCTTACTTCAGAAGAAAGCAAGATGTCAAGCTACACATCTGTGGAAGCGACAATATGCCGTCCTAACATCGCGCACCATTAGTTATTTCACCTCGGCTAACCAAACAAGAAGATTGGCCCGTCTGTCAGAGATCTGCTTGTGGCATGTGGCAGTGTCTGTATGTGTGTGTGCGTGTGTGTGTGTGTGTGTATGTGTGTGTGTGTCTGTGTGTGTCTGTGTGTGCGTGTGTGTGTGTGTGTGTGCTTGTGAGAAGATGTACAAGGACGCTAACTTGCAAGCTCAGCCTGTCAAATAACAAAGAAGGGAAACAGATTCATCAAAGTCTTTTGAGTCCAACAAAAGCAAAGCAACAAAAGAAAAGTCCCCATTGACCGTAAAAATGGTTGGTTTTGTTGTCAGTATCAATTGGCCAGACCTGATGGAAGAGCTTTATGCTCTTTGTGTGTTCAAATGAAACTGAATGTGAATAGACATTATTAAATATTCAAAAATACGGACTGAGAGTTTGAATATTTAGCAGGCTACCTTTCTACGTAGTCTCCTGTTGAATCACAATAATTGAATGCAGAGTTTAATAATGGTTTTTTTTTATGGACTCTGTGCTGTTGCAAATTATCATAACAAAAGCTATGGTTTACCTGGACAGACGGATGGGATCCAGAAAAGGTTGGTATTCATATATTGTAGTTTCTATGGGAGCTTTTTCAAACAACACAAATGCCTACAACCCAACCATTACTTGTGACTGTGATTCAAATCTACAACTTTAAAGATGATATTTTTTGAAGAACAATAAATACATTAGATACTGTTTTACAGAGAAAAGTACTGGTTAAGGGATATAGAAAGAGAACATCTTAGTTGTATTGGTATGTAAGAAAAAGATGTCTGGCTACATAGGAAAATAATCTGCAGCAAATATGTACTCATAGAAAGTGGTTTTCCGGAAAGTAGATATTTGGACTGATTTAAGACAACCCCTTTTGAAGAAGACAGGTCTAATAAGGACAGACAGACAGACAGGAAGAAACAGGGGAAAAGAAAAATAAAGTATGACAGCTTGGCTGGTGAGCCTCCACCAGAGAGCCAACTGTGTGATTTTATTATCATTCTCCACACTTCCCTCCTCTCGTACATGCGGAGTGAACTAAATCAATTAGTCAGCTTGCACTAAAGGTGAATCTGCAGTATACTTTTTTGTCTGATACAAAACATAAGCTATATTTCACCAAACATAAAAGGCACTACAAAAAGTCTCTCCCTTTTTCTTTTCATTTTTAATTCATTTTAATCCACTTACCGCAGAAGCGTAAAATAGGCTTTTGGGAATTGCTGGGAAGGCGATTTAAATAGAAATATTTAAATGTTCTCCAAGCTCTTAATGAGCAAAGTTGCTGATGGTAAGGAGCAATTTCACTCATTCCAGTTGAAAAATGATGAAGGGAATTAAATGTGACCATGTCGGAATGGATTTTTTTCACCCCCTAGGCTTGAGCATAGTTAAAGGGAGAGGTTGTGGAAGTACGATGAATGTTTGAAAACCTCCCAGCAGAAATGGCGCGCCCCAGCAAGGTGTTTAACAGGCTCCAAACCCCACAAACTGCGCTCTTTTTAAAGCCTACACGTTAATTTTGGATGACAGCCGCTCTATTGAGGCAATATGTTACAAGAGGTAAAAACAACACTACACCATAAGGCACAACTGTTTTCATTTCTATATGTATTTCTTAGAATGATTTTTGCTGCATAGCGTATACATATTACATATACTGCATACATAACATATTTGTGGATATCATCTATATTTTCAAATGATGAATGATCCCATTAATATTTAGATGTGAAGCTGTCACCCCTTTTTGAAGTTCCCCTCAGCTCTTTATGGTGTCTATGAGTCCATTGTTTCTGTCGCACGGCTTGCTTTTGTTAAACACAACTTGTTTCAACTTTGGTAACCACATTGCACAATACCTGCCCAGCAGTAAGCAGATAGATAAAGCCAGCAACTAGCTAGAAAACATTACATTTTATTTAACGGGAAAAACAACCTTGTAGCCCGGTAAGAAACAGCACTTATTAGCAGCCTGAGGTCACTTTTTGTAACTGTTTTACAGAAAGAAACAATGATGCGTTTTGCTTGCTGCTGTTGCATTGCTGAGGGCCTTATGACCTTGCAGAAGCACACTAAGGGTCTTTGAGTTCTTCATCTTGCAGCAGAAAAGTACCCAACATGCTTCCTATTTTGGCGGCAACAAGTAGTTTGTGTTATTCTCATGTTAAATCACCAGGCAACCTAGACAAGCTACAAGACATATCTGTACAAATTGTTGCCCTACTTTTTAATGTTTACTAACAAGGTGACTTAGTGGTGGCCTAGTAAAAAACAAAAGTGTAAAAATACTAATACAACCCTTTTATTAGCTACATTTCTTTATTTAAAAACCATGTATGGCACACGTTTTTACAATCGGTATAACATGTAGCAATACACATCTTGTCACTTCAAATATGCTTGGTCTAACCAAACAGTAAAATGCGTATATACGCGTATGTAACGCTGATACTGAATATATAGAGTATATATATATATATATATATATATGCATATATGGAAAATGATGTTTCATCTAACTTTTAAGCTGCTTATGTAGGTTCCTGAGGGAACTTTGAAAGGTTATGAGATTAAGACTTGTGTGCTCCTGCTTTGAGTTTGCTTACTGCTCTCCTCTTACACTCAAACCTTGGTTAAATGTTTCATCTACCTCATCATGCTGCACTGTTCCTCTCATAGCAATGTTCTCATCAGCACTCTCTCATACTGTAACTCCCACCTCTATTTACACACATATTAAGAGGCCTTTTCTCCTGTCCCCGCAAGCTATGAGTTGGCCATCTGCTCCCCATTCTGGGCAAAACCTCTTTTCCCATCATATTACAATCGATACACATTTACCCAGTCAGTCCCCTTAAGTGCAAATAGACTCATTGATGTCACCAACAAGGTGTTCAGATGAAAGATAACATAAATGCTTAATATTTATGGCGGGTTGCTTTTAGTCGTTCCAGGCCCAATGCTGGTCCCCAAAGCCATTATTTTCAAAGACGACAGTGTGATGTGTCTTTACTTCTTTCCCTCAGCCTCTGATGTACTTATTTTTAGTGCTCTTGATCCACTGATTTACAAGCATGCCATGTGGGTGGCAGTGTGTGCATGTGTGTTATTACTCACTGCAAAACCCTGGCTAAATCTCATTTACTGTGCCCCAATGTAATAACAAGGGGAAACGGCACCCAGTCTCTCTAAATGGCACACTGACTCAGGCCATATATCCATTTTTTAATCTACCCTCTCCAGGCATAACATTAATGATCGAGCTTAAAATGTGTCCCTTTTCTGAGGAGAAGATTACTTTAAACACAGGGAGTTAGTGGGCAGACAAGTGTCTCAGAGAAGAAGGAGAGAGAGGGGAAAAGAGAGAGAAGCCATAACCACTTTCCCATTAAGCTATTGATTTTCTCCATCTCAAGGACACGCTTCAATCCCAGGCCCATGTGTGGACTGTCTGTCAGGAATCTATTGCTCAGCTTTACACCCAAGAGTTGTGTGCCTTGGTTGCCTGTATTTGGCCTGGCTGTAAATCTGACCTCACTCCTTATGAGGAAGAGGGATGGGCAAATTAAGACGAGGTCAAAGGGCAGGTGGTTGTGACGAGTGTCCCGTGTTGATGTGGCAGTTGTCAGAAAGACAGGCAAGTGGTTGTAATTGGTTGAGTGGCCGCGGACATAATCACAGCGGTGATCAAATAAAAACACAAACAGTCAACTCCAGTAAACACAGCCAGACACATAAAAACACGCTTACACACAAAGTCAAAGGATACATGTTTAACACATACACTAATGGGAATAGGAAAAAGGGCACCACATCAATGAATTCCACTAAAATCCCTGTTGAAATCGCTTAGTGAAATCCTCGGTGACAGCTATTGATTTTCTGGTAGCCTAGTTAATTGGACTCAGTACCCTCTAAAAAGTGTGTGGTCCTATATCCTTTTTCTTTGTTCAGCAACACTTAATCATCTTTCCCCCAGCTATAGATTTCTCTTCGACTGTGTTTGAATCCATAGACATCGGGCCTGTGAGAACTGAGGGGAGAGGTAGGCAAAAGTTCACAAGGATCAATAAGTGCTTTATGGTCCAGATCAGATGTGCATGGTAGCCCCTTAAAAAACACAACTACCACCACTAAACGGGAAACAGGAAGGGGAAACACAACAGCTCTTCATCAATGAGAAATATGGAGCCAATGAAAAGCTGAGCTCACACAGTTTCCTGTTCCCCGCCTTAACATCTCAATTAGCACCCACAATCGAAAGGACACAAGGCCTTGTTAAAGTTTAAGACAGGAGTCCTCCCTAAGGCCATCCAGACACTGACACTTGCCCATTTGCTGCATGCTGTTAATCCTCTTAGCTCTTACCTTGAGATGAAGTCAGACATCACACCAGCTTCTTTTTGATTGTTTTGTCAATTTAAGGTCCTGCCTAATTAGGTTACACTCCTACTGCAGTTTAATTTTAGCAAAAAACTGGCTTGCAGCACAATCAACAACGCATTACTGTAATCTTGGCGTAGCAGACTTTCCTACATTTTGGTAAATCTAAAAGTTGCCAAAAAGACACTGTAAGCCACCTAGGAGAACAAAGTAGTAGCATCAGTTTAGACCTGCAACTGTGTGTGTGATGTTGCAACGTACAGGCAAATACATCTGTAGCTGCCTAATTCTCCAAGAACAAAGGATTTCACTGACAGTAGAGTTTGCAGTTGAAATATTCAGCAGCACATATGGTGTCTACAGACTGTGGTTTATTTCTTGTTGGCATCTGTATCCAACACCCCTGTCTTTCTCTTTGGACATATGCAGTTTGTCTCTCTGACAACAATGTGAACTCTGTACTTCCCCGTGGAAAGCTG
>NC_136912.1:23932639-24115139 GCF_949606895.1 Notothenia rossii | reverse complement strand
CCAAGCGAGAACACCTTGTTTTCATTATTTGTTTACTTGTTTTTGGAGGAGCATCTTTTCAAGTGTGTACAGTGTTTCACTAAATAAATACAATTATAATCTTTAAAACAGCTTGACACTGATTTTTCATATTGGATATGTTTGGGAATACTTTCAGCAGTCATTGAGTTGTTCTAAAAAGCATTTTGGACAGCAGGCGGAATATGTCAGAATTACTCACATAAACTAAACCTTAAACCTTATCTGAATGAAGAAATGATTCCATTGAAAGGGAAAACAAAGGTCTGTGTGATAAGAGAATGATCTTTTTCTGATTTTGGCTTTACATATTTGATTGCTGGTTGGTCTTTTCGTGGGACTTAAAGACACAAATACGTGATATCAACAGATGTATACTGTAACACACATTGCCCTCTACATATGTTATTTTTAAAAGATAGCACAAATGTGTGTTGTCCAGAAAACCCATTGATGTAATAAAATATGTAAAATGTCTTACAGTTTCAAGAGAACAAGGTTATCTTTTCCTAAACGGATCTTGACTTCAAGAGCCTGATCTATGTAAGATATAACATTTGGCTTCGAGCCAAAACAGATCAACACATCACAGAATTTTAAGATGATGGAGAAGAAAGAAGGAGAATTGAGTTCCTATGTCTTACAGTATCATATAAGATAAACAGCTTGCCTCAAATAAACTGACTCTTAATACTGGCGCGATAATCATATCAATATAAGTAAACCACCACGTTGCTTCTGATGTAATTTAATAACATTCAAATATCCTTCCTTTTATTTACTTGCTTTTCAGATATAACTTTAGTCAAAGTAATCTGATGTTGGAGAAGAGACACTGTGATCTGGGTATGGCAACCACTTTGGTTGTTTGTTTTTCTGTGTGCGTGTGTGTGTCTGTTTTTTGTGTGAAGATAAGCGACCAGGGTTAACTTTACTCAGAGCAGATGGAAATATTTTCTCTTTGTTCCACCCCCTCTTTGTTCATCTCCTTCCCCAGCCACTAAGTCTGTGTCTGTTATGGTTTTTAATCTGTCTGTGTTGAGCATTGCCAAGAGGTATCAGGAGACAGTTCCTCCCAAAGTTTACTAAGTAAGTGGGTCTCAGCAGGTGTGCATGGCGGGCCTTCACATTAGGGCCTGAATCTTATATTCTGTCTGCCTTCTCTCTTCTTCTTTTCTTTCTTCTTCTTCTCTCCCTTTCTTCTCTATAACTCTGTTGGGTCCCACGTGAATGAGGCCTACCGTTAACCTTGGAAACAATCGATTGATTTTAACATCCTCCTTTGCTGGCATCCTTAGAACAAAGTGCTACAAAGTCCACCCACAGATTACTCAAAGCTCTTCCTCACATTCTTCCAACCAGGATTCTTACTCTGTCCTTCTAGCTGTTTCAATAGAAGAGTTTTGACTATTGTTTGTGTAAAGAGTGTTGTTTTATGGAATGACATTTTTTAAATCCTCACCTGTGGACACAGGCTGTCAATTTGGGTGGCAGCCATTCGAACCAACTTCACACCCTCTTCATTGTTGGAGATGGAGCAAGCAAGGTTGGCCACCTGAATAAAGAAAGCAAAAGAAAAACGACAACAACGGGATTATAACGAAGTGCTTTTCACCTAAAGTTTAACTCAAAATTGTTTTCCTGAAGCTCTCCCATTCGCACACTTGTAGGCACCCCACTGAAGTTTGAAATGAAGTGGATGTCTCTTAAAGTTTATCTGTGCTTCAAAATGTGGTCTTTGTGCTACTATCCATTCTAAGTAGCTCGGCAAGGAAACACTGAGGACACAGAAATAGGATATTGCACTCAAAAGCCTTTGGTAGAACTTTAACTACATTTTTAATGCATTTTTACAGTGGGTTTTGCGTCCAATTACTTGCAATACAATTCCATTAAGATGAAATCTCTTCACAGACAGTATGGAGAGAGGGTACAATTATAGCAGCAAATAAGTCTGACATACACTGAACAAAAATATAAACGCAACACTTTTGTTTTTGCTCCCATTTTTCATGAGATGAACTCAAAGATCTAAAACATTTTCTATATACACAAAATAACCATTTCTCTCAAATATTGTTCACAAATCTGAAAAAATCTGTGATAGTGAGCACTTCTCCTTTGCCGAGATAATCCATCCCATCTCACAGGTGTGGCATATCAAGATGCTGATTAGACAGCATGATTATTGCACAGGTGTGCCTTAGGCTGGCCACAATAAAAGGCCACTCTGAAACATACAGTTTTGCTTTATTGGGGGGGTCTGGGGGGGTCCGAAAACGAGTCAGTATCTGGTGTGAGGGTTAGGATTAGGGTTAGGTGTTAGGGTTAGGGTTAGGGTAATGTTGTGAATCGAGTGGCCCATGGTGGTGGTGGGGTTATGGTATGGGCAGGCGTATGTTATGGACGATGAACACAGGCCACTTTCTGTAAGTCTTCACAAGGTTTTCACACACTGTTGCTGGTATTTTGGCCCATTCCTCCATGCAGATTTCCTCTAGAGCAGTAATGTTTTGGGGCTGTCGCTGGGCAACACGGACTTTCAACTCCCTCCAAAGATTTTCTATGGGGTTGAGATCTGGAGACTGGCTAGGCCACTCCAGGACCTTGAAATGCTTCTTACGAAGCCACTCTTTCGTTGCCCGGGCGGTGTGTTTGGGATCATTGTCATGCTGAAAGACCCAGCCACGTTTCATCTTCAATGCCCTTGCTGATGGAAGGAGGTTGTCACTCAAAATCTCACGATACATGGCCCCATTCATTCTTTCCTTTACATGGATCAGTCGTCCTGGTCCCTTTGCAGAAAAACAGCCCCAAAGCATGATGTTTCCACCCCCATGTTTCACAGCAGGTATGGTGTTCTTTGGATGCAACTCAGCATTCTTTCTCCTCCAAACACGTCTAGTTGAGTTTTTACCAAAAAGTTCTATTTTGGTTTCATCTGACCATATGACATTCTCCCAATCCTCTTCTGGATCATCTAAATGCTCTCTAGCAAACTTCAGACGGGCCTGGACATGTACTGGCTTAAGCAGGGGGACACGTCTGGCACTGCAGGATTTGAGTCCCTGGCAGCGTAGTGTGTTACTGATGGTAGCCTTTGTTACTTTGGTCCCAGCTCTCTGCAGGTCATTGACTAGGTCCCCCCGTGTGGTTCTGGGATTTTTGCTCACCGTTCTTGTGATCATTTTGACCCCACGGGGTGAGATCTTGCGTGGAGCCCCAGATCGAGGGAGATTATCAGTGGTCTTGTATGTCTTCCAGTTTCTAATAATTGCTCCCACAGTTGATTTCTTCACACCAAGCTGCTTACCTATTGCAGATTCAGTCTTCCCAGCCTGTAGCAGGTCTACAATTTTGTTTCTGGTATCCTTTGACAGCTCTTTGGTCTTGGCCATAGTGGAGTTTGGAGTGTGACTGTTTGAGGTTGTGGACAGGTGTCTTTCATACTGATAACGAGTTCAAACAGGTGCCATTAATACAGTTAACAAGTGGAGGACAGAGGAGGCTCTTAAAGAAGAAGTTACAGGTCTGTGAGAGCCAGAAATCTTGTTTGTTTGTAGGTGACCAAATACTTATTTTACCGAGGAATTTACCAATTAATTCATTAAAAATCCTATAATGTGATTTCCTGGATTCTTTCCCCCCATTCTGTCTCTCATAGTTGAAGTGTACCTAGGATGAAAATTACAGGCCTCTCTCATCTTTTAAAGTGGGAGAACTTGCACAATTGGTGGCTGAATAAATATTTTTTTGCTCCACTATAAATGACATGGAAGACAATGCATTTTTTTTTGCCATCTTTGAAGGAAAGGTAATTTAAACATCTTAGAAAATAGATTTTAAAGAAAACAATCACCGGTTTAGCAAGTCTACTACACCACATAGATGGCAATTTATATATTTTTCTGCACAGTTGTTATATCAGTGCAACATATAAGGTATGGGAACTCTTTTTACAGAGCAGTAAAGGTACAATGGTGCTGAATGATTGCAATAACATCACTACAAATGGTATGTATATCAAGAATGTTTATCACAAAGTAGAGTGGACCTAGCACAGGTTGGAATAAAGCGCTCCGTTTCAGCCAAGTAATTGGATTCATTCAGAGCAAAACTGGCCACACAATATGTACAGAAAGCCTGGCTCATCGGGTTGACATTTCCAGCATGCCTCTGATGCTTGACTAGCATGCCGAAATCATTATGAGGTTTGGTGGTGTAAAGAGGTGCTATATCGTATAATTAAGGTTCCAAATGTGTTATGTATGAAACAACCCTTATTTTCATTTATGTCTGTCCTCTTATCAAGGTATGGTTTCTGGATAACATGTTTACAAGCTGACTTCTTTTTGGGAGATGATTTTTTTATTTATTTTTTATAGTAATAAAAGGCAAAGGTATATTTGAATAATAGCATTTGAAGATATGGTGATTTAGTATCTTTGTACAGCATGTCATTTAGACTCCTTGGTTAACATTAACTGTTTGAATAAGTTAAACAAAGCTTTCTGACATAAACACACAAACTCTGCTGTAATGCCATCACATTTCTCTACTGTGTCACTGTATTTCACAGTTCATTTTCAAAACTTCAAACTCTATATAATCCAATGCAATCGGTAGGTGAATCAGATTGCAACATGATCTCTGGCTTTGAAACTGAGCTAAATAGACACATGGCTGTTGGCAGAAACAGGTGCCAGTCTGTATTAGCACTTCTACTGCTCACATGTCACCGTTTGAGGCAAATTGAGGTAAATCAAATTTGTGTTAGAGACTCTTGCTTAGAGCTCTGTCTCTTTACTCATGACAGCAATGAGCACATTGATGGATTGCAGTCCTTTATGTGAAAGTGTGTGTGTGTCTTTAAGGTGTGTGTGTGTGTGTGTGTGTGTGTGTGTGTGTGTGTGTGTGTGTGTGTGTGTGTGTGTGTGTGTGTGTGTGTGTGTGTGTGTGTGTGTGTGTGTGTGTGTGTTTAAGAGAGAGAGTGTGATTGAGAGTATGCGTTCCAAGTGAGCGTCTGCTTGCTTGCAGAAGGTTTGAATAACATACAGAACAAAGAGCAATTTAAAAGGATAATTCCAGCATAATTCAAGTTACCGGCATTCATTTACTGTTAAACATTACAGTAAACTATACAGAGCATTTCTGGGAAATTTAATTATGTTGTGCCATATCGGCAAACGTCTCTTCGTCTTTGCAAGGTCCATTTGAAATGAATGCTGTGCAGTTTCTACGAAAAACCACAGAAAAGATAAGGGTGGTCAAATCAAGCCATTATTGTTTAAAACTCGGTTTCCTTTTACTTAGAGTCCAGACGGAGGAAGCATTCTGTTTTCTGTCTTTTGACTGACAGAACACTTGTCATTGTATAATAAAGCTATAAACTGGTCTGTAAATGTATGGAAACTATTTGTGAGAATGTTCCTGCAAGGTAATTTTTGTTCCAATATAACTTTGTGAAAGTCTGTTGGTTGAAACTTGTTGAATAATAAAGCATTTATGTTTCATTTGCAGCAGGCTTTCAAGAAGTAGGACAAAGGGGCAGCACTTTTTTCCATTTATCTCTTTTCCAATTACAGTATAATTGCCGTACCTGGCCAGCAGAGAGCCAGTCCCCTCTCCGTCTTTTATACTGCACTTTCCTTTCTCTTGTTCATCTCTGGCCCAGCGGTCAATGTAAGGCTTCATTGGGCCTATTTGAGGCAAGGGGGCAGAGGGCTTTCTGGAGGCTGGCAACATGCCCAACAGGCCCACTACTACTCCCACTCCCTCCCAGCCCCCACAGAGAGCTGGGCCAGGGCCAAAGCTGTAACATCCAGCCAAAACTACTAATTGCAATTATCTAAGGAAGTGTCTCTCCTTTGAGGTCTTGTTTTGTTTTCCGTAGAGAGGAGGGAAAAACCAAGACAGGAGGTTTGCGAGTGCACCACACAAGCCTAATGCTGATATGGTCAAGGATGTTGGAACATAATATGCAATTCAAAGAGATGTGTGTGTGTGTGTGTGTGTGTGTGTGTGTGTGTGTGTGTGTGTGTGTGTGTGTGTGTGTGTGTGTGTGTGTGTGTGTGTATGTCTTTGTGTGAGAGAGAAAGGAGGGAAGAAAGGGTGCAAGAAAGAGAGAGTTCCCTGCAGAATGCTCATTCTTCATTTTAGCCTCGAACCAAGAACTATTGATTTTGCCCTTTTGCTCTGCCCTGGATAATCACTTCAATTCTAATTTGATGAAGGTTTCCACTGCAGATGGAGAGATGGGCATATCATGTATGCTATCTAAATCACCTAAATGGAGCTGAGTAACTGAAAATAGATCTGACAGTGTCATTTTTTCCCTTGTATTTATGCACGGGTTGAACCTCAGATCCATCGTGCGGAAACACTGATGATGGTAATATATTAAATACATATCTTAACCCTGTCTTCATTGTTATTTAGCACGTCTTTGCACAATTCAGATAATGTGTTTATCTCCATGCAATCTCATTAAACTCTTCTACTTAACTTTTATTCCTATGTAATTACTTTCCGCCAATTTTCTTTTTTATATCATTCGTCATTCTGGATAGAACTGACCCTTTAGTGGCTTTGCCAAAGAGCACGAAAACTGAGCCAGAAGTAGACTCTCCTTGTTATACTCAGGACGGTCATTGCCCTCATAAACCATGCCAGTGTGCACCACACAAATCTACCTTCCAGTTACTAACTCTCAAGAACTTCTAATAGAGCCAGTGCCAGCAATGTGCTGGGCACAACAGATGTGCCTGAGGAACAAGCAGGTAGTACACTCAAAAAGTATACAAATAAAGGTGGAACAAGCAATCAGTGGGGCTGAACTTTTAAGTTATGTGAACACAGAAGCACTTTGTTCTACTAAAAGTCTTTCATCTAGTTGCTTACTTGTTGCAGGGTTGGAGTTGTTCCATTGACATAGGCTAAGGGGCCATGTTTCATCTGTTTTAAATGCACCAAACCAGCAGAATCTCTTATTGCTTTTTTCTGCCCCTCCACGGCTTGTGCACTCACATAAGCACAGATATGCGTTCACACACACAATAAATAAATCAGTCTGTCAACATTGATGGAGCAGAACATGTTACAGGGGAATACCATATGCAGGCTGTACAATTACAGGCCTGCCCTCGCAGGAGTTCTTCTATTTATTTAAGTGAGGAGCTGTCAGCTCCCAGCGGGGACGCCTGTGCCGGCAACGCATGGACCCGAGGTGACAGAAACAGGTTAAGGTGCAGCACATTAGGTAACACCAGATGTCAAGGTTGTGTGAATGTCACGTCTACAGGGGATATGAAGCAGCTGTGTATGGCTCTAAACCGCCCCTTTGAAAATCAATCCCTATTAAGCAGTAAAGTACGTTTTGCCTCAGGAAGAATGCCCGACGGGCGTGCAAGCTACATCAAAAGGCATGCCAGACCTTGTGGCATATTAAACAAGAAAAGTGTAAAATAACTAGAACAAAGGTAATATATTTCTGAGCATGTTCACCATGACAATGGTTGTAATGCCTACTCTACACTTGATGTTTTTGAGATAAAAGGTAGCTCTTGATTGGTAGATAACTAATTTTCCTACATTTTATATATTTTTCCTTAATGATGAGAAACATTACCCAGTATTTTCTCATGTGTGTGATCATAATTAGTGAAATGAACATGGAACACAGTTTTAATAAAACCTAATTCGTACAATATTTTGCTAAATATATTGGAAAACAATATAACAGCCAATAAAACAGCCTTTTCCTTTTCTAGTTTGGTGAGGAAGCAACATGTTCTGAACTGGGAATAGCTTTGTGATTCATTTTGATTGCAGATTGCTGTTTAATTGCTCCCTCTGCTACCTTTCTTTCATACCCCCACCCGCCCTCGCCTGAGAGACAAAGTGGACCCAAATTGCGATTGACTCTAATGCACTCAGGAGTTCTCTCTACACTTAGTAACTCAGAATGGAAATGAGTTTAAGTCACTGTTTACTAAGTGACAGGTCCACTAATATGTGGCAGGCTGGAATACAATACTACACTCCTCCACACACCTCCTCCCCGCTGACACCCGCTTTGGCTCATCAACTCCCTACATCCATACAGAGACGCCACCACAAATTAAAAAGCACAAACCCATAAACAAAGACGGTGTCTCCTTATTTCTAATGCTGAGATCCTTGAAAGTAGAGCTAGTGTTCACCCACTGGACTGACAATGAGGGGTTCACACATGTATTAGATCAGCAGGAGGAAAAACAATGTGGAGGTTGGGAACATTTCTGTCTTTTCATTAACTTAAAGTAAATAGGCAGATATACACTATAGACAGAAGATGACAATATGTATTTATCGCAATAAAAAAAGTTGCTTTTTTTTTTTCTTTCAAATCTGTAATCAAAGAGGTCCGCAAAAACACTATCGACCAATCAGATTGCTTGATTTGACTTGTCAGTTTCAGAAATATATTTAAATTTCTTCCGTTACGAAACAAACTTACAAAGCATAAGATGGAAACATTTCAGATTAACTTTGACCTCCGAGGGAGTCTTACTATGGAGGAGTGGATTGAGGAGTGCCTATCTCCAGAAAAAAAAGCACCTAAACGACAAACATGCAGAGCTACGTGAAGAGCAGGTAGACCAACTGGAAACATACTACCATTCAAAAGCTTTCTCATGCGGGTCTTGAAACAAAGCAGAGAAATTATGACAGTTAGTGGCCACAGGTGCGAAAGCTCTCTCCAGAGCTACTGGAAGCCCAATCTCGGGGACCGGAGAAAGTGGAGCAATATTCTCGCCACGCCAAGCAACAGCTTCGAACAACCTCAACCTATACAAGTGACCACGTAAGCCATGCTACTGATGCTGGACAGGTTTTCAGTGGCTGCACAATAAACGGCAACATACAAATGAATGTAAATAAACAGCCAAATAATGGATCAAGCTCTCTGTCTAATATGTTCGCTAGCTGTTAGTGTTGTTGCATAGCAGACTCGCTTCGCGTCGGGCCGAACCACGCCCCTTAGCTGTGATATAATGAGCATATACCACGGCCTGTCGTGAGCTATTGATCTATATAACACCAACACTAACTCCAATCTCAGTGGTAAACATATAGTTGCATTTTTAGAAAGATTATATAAAAACTGGCATTTATAATCCTCATAAAGGTAGAATATGTGGCCCAGCTGTTCAACTGGTTTTCATTAGATTATATTGGTGTACGTTATTATGTTAAACTGAGTGTTCATATACAGATACACTTCACAACCAGTGTTATTAATTCTAATACACATCAGAAGGATCCCTTAAAAATAATACATGTGTTGACAAGAGAAAAACAATGAACAAAAGCTAACAAAAAAGTACAAAAATAATTCCATTCTCTTTTACTCAAGCATGCTGGCAGGGATTTTCATGTTGTGATTATGTTGACACATCCACAGCCCTTAAAAGCACATTTAAAAAATCTGACCCGATTACATACAGTGAATGAATCCTTAAAAAAGCTGCTTCTAGGTGAAATCCAGCTGCTGTCCACCCAGACCGAGCCTTTAACAGGAACATGTAAATATGTGTGTGATTAAAGGTAGAGATTTACATCAGGGTCACAGTGGAAGTCAGGAATAAATGAGAAAATTCACTCTGTTGTTAAGCTATAAAACGTATATGCCATGACTTTCTTTCAGTGAAAAATGACTTCCATTAATTAGCCTGTAATGTGTTTAATGCGGCTCCGCAGTGTGTTAGGTAATAAAGCTCGCTTTTTAACGGAACTACTTTTAATAGAGCTTTGCTTTGCTCAGTTCACTTTCTGTTCATTTAGACATGCATGCTGTTGGAGTAAAACTCAGCGCTTAAATGTTGGTGCTTTAATTTAATGATCAACACTTTCTGCAGCATCTGAAGAGTGAAGTACTGCAAAGATTTCGTACAAGAAAAACAGATGTTAAGAAATGCTCTTTTATGCTGCCTTAGGAGTCAATTTGACAATGCTAGAAATACTCCAGCTTAAACACATCACTAAGTTATCAATTAAATCAAACTCAAATTTTTACCAGAATTGAAATCTAAATCATGGGATGGATAGCTCCCTTTGTAGGTAATGCTTGGCTTAGCCCCTCTTAAAGCTGCTTTAAAATAACAAATACAATATAAGTAAGTTGAAGAAGTAAAGCAGCACTAGCCCAAATGATTTATTATACGCCTGTGAAGAGTCTGCTGCTCAATCCACCGGCCTCTTACAGTATCTCCATCCTGAGTGGAAAAAACACATGTTTCCAACTTAACTTTAACTAGAATGAAGACTTTATTTTGACTCCATTACGCACTATTTTCTCAAGCTGTGTTGTCCCATGAAGCAATATGACATTTTTCCGGTGAAGCTTGGTAACTTAATTACACATTAAAACGGCTATACTCTCAAACAAAGTATACCTTTAATCAATTATAGATGTAAGGAGCTCTAGCCTGGGTTCCCTTTTCCTTGAGTTTGTTGGACGTGAAAATAAAGAAATGTGTCATGTATCAGATATTTTTGCTTAATTCAATATATTACAACATATATTACGACATTTCCATTTATGTTCAGCTTATCTGCATTTCAATTCATGCATAGTGGGTCTGATTGGTTAGGATCTGAAAATAAATATTGGCTTTATCTGCTTTAACATTTTCTTTTATTAGTTGTATGTGTTGGTCCAATACTATATGTATAGTGGAATACATTAAAGGTTGATTGGCATTCATTCCTTATATTTAGGATTACTTATAACTATTTATAAGAATGCAAGATCAAATCATTACTAGTAGAAAAACACAGACTTCAGTCTTTAGGGAGAAATATGAAAAAAGAACACTGATTCAAGAGGCTGGTCTTGTCCATCTTACTTTAACAAATAAACTACAACTTCAGTGCAAACATTTCATTTTATTTTCTAGCGTATATGATTTTGAATCAAAACAGAATAGCCTTCACAATCACAACATGGTCTCCTTGACAACCATGACTGAGCTCGCCGGAGAGGTTGACAGAGTGTGATTTACAGTGGTCGTTTCTCTGGTGCCGCAGCTGAGGATTGCGTATTCCTGCTAATACTATGGCTGGCTTCTCAATAAATATGATAATTTGCTGCAGGGTGCTCGGGAGGTGATCCAGCACTGCTACTCGGGAGAGGTTAGAACCGTGAGAGAGCAGCAAGGGGAGAAGTCAACACAGTTCACTCGAGTACAGACACATGGCCGCCGACCTACACACACACACCACTAGGAAGGGATAGTGAGGGCACCTGATGTAATACAAAAGAAGATGGGAGCAATCTGGTTGCAGCAGTCTCTGCGTGTTCACCCCTTTCTACTTTTAAATGTCAAGGACCAGTCGTGTATTTCTGTGGCCACAAACACAAAAGCCTCAAAATATGATTAATATACATTGAATATTGAATGCTTGAATTCAGAAGGCCACAGGAAGAGAGCAGGCACCTAGAGAATAATACCCACAATATAACATTTTATAGAGCTCAACAAGGGACACAGGGAGGTAATTGAAAGCAATATAAACAAATCATAAAGTTTGCTGGACAGAGCTGACCTGGGACAAGCATACTTGATATACTGTATGTGTGTGCATGTCTGCATGTTCACTACATGAACAGTTTATATCTTGATTTGGAGTTGTGGAAATTGTATTATCTTGTTCACATTGGTGTAACTGACAGCACATTAGAGACAAAATGGAGAGGCGAACAAATTGCTGACTCACATTCGCTCAGGCAAAGGGCAAGTATATTCACACTTCCTATTGGTCTTGGTGTCTTGCTGCTTTGCTGTGCTCCAGTCTTGAAGAGCAAAAGCCGGCTAGACTGATTCCTCTACGAGTGCACACTCGCACTGGGGGTGTTGGTACCGCCTACACAGTCAAAAAAGTGTGTGTCCCAGATAGGTAGCACATTAGTTTGTTCATCTTAAAACATTGTTTGCCTTTTGCTCAAGCTTGTACTGCAGCCACAGGGGCCAGACTGTCTCCCTTACAGTTCTTCTCCATTCCTCCTTCCCAGAGAAAAAAAATCTAAAACAAAAAGCTGCTTGGGCTGTTTCAACTGGAGTATTGATTTCTCCTTTCTCTCTCTCTCTCTCTCTCTCTCTCTCTCTCTCTCTTGCCTTCCCTTTCTAAGAGTGCTAGCCAAGCAGTCAGGCTTGGCACCAAAACATAATTATGAAAATGGACCTCTGGGTTGTTTCTTTTAATCTATCTGTACATTCCATTCCCTCTGCAACAGAAGCTATTTAAAAACTGTTTCTGGGGAATTGAAACGTTTAACCCACTGTGCTGTAAAGAATGGTATACTTATTGGTGGCAAGACATTGGTTGCTGTCTCAATCTGGTTCGTAACCGATGCATCACTACTTCCAGGCAAAATTATCAGGGAATGCCAATACATCACATACTCACCTTGTATATCGTTAGCAGAACCATGGGAGTCTGGCTACCAGGGCATAGCAATACTTGAGTGCCCGATAGTTTTCTGTCAAACGCTGCATTCATTTTACACTGTGTGGCACCCGTGACAAAGTGCCTAGACTCACACAGCAATTGGCGCTCTCTCCCTTACACTTACAGTTCAGTGGCTAGAGAAACCCGAATGACTCAGGCCCATTTTCAAGACATTAAACTCAGCATGACATGAGATACAGCAGCTGGCTTTAGAATGAAAGCTGCTACCTTGTTCACGGTGTTAGTGTTATGCTTGAGTGCAAAATCTTAACAATACAAACATATTCTATTATATTTGGCCTTCCTTCACTCGTTAAAGAATGACAATTTGTTCCTGAATAACAGGTAATAAGGCAACCTTTGCTCTGGTGGCACAAAGGTGGTGCAATATGTGATGCTGCTGTATCCCAACATGTGGTTTTTGAGCAAGTTTGAGATGCAGTTCATATATGAGTTAGTCCTATTTGGCCTTTCATAGATTGAATTAGTCGTATTAACACCCACTTTTATACAGGACTAGATTCTCAGTTGATCCAAAGGATTTTTAACACCATATTCCAATCTCATACAAAATGTGAACACAGCAAGACCTTGACATTTCTCCACATCACATCCTTCTGCTGTCTCACATCTATCCAAGGCACAGGGAAAGCATGATTAGTCTTGTTGGATGATAGATGCAAGCAGTGGGAAAGGTCAGAATTTGTCGGTCCTTAATGCCTCAACCTTTAAATTGGGGGATCGGCTAGGAGAGATGTAAAAAAAGAGCAGTACGAATATGAGTTTGTGACAATGAGGATTTACAATAATTTATCTCTCAACTCATGTCATACTCATGTGAAGCATGGTAGAAAACTGTAGACAACACAGCCCAGGGCTAAGGACAATCTCACTTTATCCTCACATCTGCAGAAAGGAACAAAAATAATCTCTGTCAGTGCTATTGTTATAAAAAATATATTCTTTTAATTAATTAGCACCTCATAATTTTGCACATGATTTTGCAGACAAATCTAATGGACATCCTGATTGGATCAATCTGGGGTATTTATGCCTTGAGAAGTCCAAACGTGGCAATGGAAATGTCACATTGATTTCTGCTTTTAAATTAACGCTTGTGAGATTTTCTCTCAGGTGAGAACAGAGAGCTGTGAAGACGTGAAAGGCCATCATAGCACTGGCTGTGGGCAGAATAATTAAAATAATCTCCATCACGTCGGCCATTAGGACTCCTCCATATTGGCATATTATTCATTGGGTGTTAATAAATAGCACCTCATGTATAATGCAGTGTGCACCTAAGCTCTTGCTGATAGTCAAACTGTATTATAAGTATAACGTCTATGGTGACACTGCAGTATACTTTGTGTATTCAGTGAAGCTACTTTCCTGCACAGTGATAAAGATGTGAGGTGATAAAACAGTGATGAAACAGAGAGCATATTAAAAAAAGAAATAAAAAGGAGATCTAGAAACTTTTTCTATGAGCCATTTTGTCTTCACACAATTTCTTTCCTGTCAATTTATATACCATAGGTGAATTCTGGTCATAATATGATAGGAAAAAAATTGCTGTAAACATTTCATTTTCCACTTTATTGCTTTTATGAAGACAAACGTTCCGTACTGGGATTGTTAAGTGGCATTGAACATCTACTGCATCGTTGATTGATATTAGTTTTAGAAGGGGGTGTTAACGTGTGTTTCAAATTTCAATAGTAATGTCTTGGCACACTTTTTGGCAGAGGACATTCACCGAAATAATAGATAAATCTCAGCAAGTGTTAGGGCTCAGTGTCCAGACAAAATCAAATGTGCTATCAGCACCAGCCTTTGATGCAATGTCTTTAGCTAATTACTTCATTAAGGGGAAGACATAACTTTTGGCCTGGGGTTGGAAATGAATGCAAACCCTGGATACAAATGTGTTTTAGGTGCTGTTCTAGCGTAGCAATGATAAACTATAAATTGTGAGTCCAATTAATTTAAGATTGGTGTAATTAAGCTTCGAGAAGTGAACACTGCTACACCTATTGCTCCTAGGGGAGTAGTGTCGAGACATTTCCTCGGTAAATAATGCTCAGCACTTCACTTTCCGTCTTGCTCTAAAATACTCATTAAAACATGTTGGTGTCATCAACCACTTTTTTGGAAACTGTTGTCTTGCTGTTGGCTTATGACCAGCTGGGGTCCAGCCTGTAGCTTTTAAGATTTATTTTCCATGGTATAACAAAGGACAGGTTGTGAGAGTCAACATCAGGGCATTTTCACAGCTGCCATCCCAGGGGTGTTGTTGCAGCGCTGTGTAATTGGACATTTGTCTTAAATTCAGTCTGTTTTATAATCCCTGTTGAAGCTAACTGACACTAGACTTGTATATGTAGACAACAGGTCCTGACCATATTTACAGTCTCAGATGGTTCCACAATGGCCTATTATAAACCAATACAAAATGGTTCTGTAAAGGTGCCATAAACAGCTTTTGTATATTTGTCCGCAACATGTGTTCTCTTACTGCTTTTACAAGATCAACATCGAATGACCAATGTTGACACCAACAAACAGACAGACAGAGACAGATCCTGACTTGTTAGACATTGTGGATGGGGACATATTTTACTTGATACAATGAACATCTAATCTATCCATTTGTGTGCTTTCTTATTTACTTTGCGGCAAAACAAGATGACACCAATAGCATGTTGGCACATGAGACCTCTCTGCTGCTGGTCTCAGGGGGACAGCTACCTTGTTTCAATTTCTGTCTGCCGGTCCCACCACACAAATACCACATTCATATTTTGTTCCTCTCATATTATATTGTATATAACTACTTATATATATAAATAGTTGCTGACAAACATTGACACATTTTTTTTTAAATTGTTTATCTCTTTGTCTTTTTCTTGACTACATGCTGAGCATTAAATCCAACAACACAAACCGGACTGAATGGTATTTACTATGTCCAAGTGTAGTACTACTTATTGATGGCCATCATTTATTTGGAGTGTTCAACAAAGTGCTCGTCAAGATTCTGACAATGGCACAAACATGGTAGTGATTTTAGCACTGAGGAAAGAGTACAAATGACCAACACTTGCACAGAAGCACTGAACAAGCTTTTAGTATATTACTTGTATTTCTTTAAGAGGGACACACTCCAACATTTGGATGAAACCTAGCACCTGCTCAACGTGGTATGAATGCAGTACAGTAAATCGCTTTCTGTCAAATGTAATGTGTCTTTAGTGTCCAGATTCTAAGAGTATAGTAAACTACTATGTGATTTTTAAAGGGATATGCATGAGTAAATGAGGAAGTCACTTCCGAAACAGCAGCACACATGATTACACTCCAAACATAAACCTTGTCTGACAATGCTTGACCCTAACACCATAATATCATCCCAAGCACAAATGACTGCTACATTGTTAACCTCATTTAAAATACAGTCACTTAAAAATGCAAAAGCTACAGTAGTGGCCTGGCATTGTAACACTTGGAAGTGTAAAGCAAACCAAGCATATAATCATATCACTTCACAGGTTCAGTGGAGGGATAGGGAAACATATGCCACTGTTTGTCAAGCTGAGGCTGAGTTGTCAGTGGGTTACATGTGCAATTGGAGAAAGACACTTAAGTAAAAAAAAAAGACAAAGCAAAAACTAAAAAATGTGTTTTAATCAGATATGTTGCGATGAATAACTCATAAGAGCAGGGAGTAAATATTCTGCCAAAAACCTTTACTACTCAGGTGAGATAGAGGTTCGGAGTAATTGGCTGGAAATGGTACAGCAAAGAGTTTCTGGATTATTTGCCATGGTAACCGTTGTGTCGCCTCTTCAGTCAACGCTATGGTGAGACTTTAGTCTTCCCAGGTTTTTTTTTTATTGCTGCCAGAGTGAACTCACTGGAGCAGGAACTTAATTTTGAACAGAATAAGGTGTGTTGATATGAACATATTTACTATGGGCAAAACTGTGGAGTTTTGCTTAAGATCATTTGATTACGACTTCATTTGACAGCAATAATTACAAATAACTTAATGAGCAGTCAATGGCCATACAAAAGACAAGTACATGTCATTAACTGCAGGGGATGTTGTAAATAGGGCAATAATATAATTATAATGTACCTTTTCAAATATGTAATCACCTCTTTTTTCCCCCATTGTTTATATATTAATCAATTGCATAAGAACATGCAGCACAATGTAATAAGGCTATCTAATACATGTAAATACCACCCATTCAAAGTAATTATCCAAGTAAATGTTTGAATACAAGTACAAAAATACAGGGATAATGAAGTATCCAGTAGGAACAGTAGTTGTTGTGAAATACAACAAAAAGCAATATACATAATATATAGCACTTTGTAGTTTATTATTGTTATTAATGGCTGCTTCACTGCTTCTATGTTCACTTACTTTAATAATGCTGCTTCTAATTCTACCATGGATATGCACTAGTTTTTATTTTTATGTTATAAACGTGTGCATGCCACTTAATTTAATATAATAATCTCCTCATTTTATTTTGCCTTTTATCTGCTCGGTCCCTTTGCTGTAATAATGTACATTTCCCAGCTGTTGGATGAATGAAGGTTATTTATATTGTTGCAAAACAGTAATTTTGTGCTAAACTACAACTACCGGTAGTTAAAACAGATGTTTTGAGAAACGCATTTTTTTAGTGTGGGGGGCGTTGCAAGGTGCCAAATAATCTCCCAGACACTTCTTCCCCTTTATTTTTCTCCTTTCCCCACCCCACCAAAAGTAAAGCTCCCCTCTGGAAAGAGAACGGATGGCTCCTTCTGCTCCATTAATCTAATGACAATGCCCCGTGACTAAAACCAGCTTAGCAGGCATTGCTCATCCCCATTGGCTCCTCTTTCACTTAGCATGCCATCTATGCATGAATGCAACAGGGGCAATGACAGCAAAGGAGGAGGAGAAAGAAAATAAAGAGAGACAGAGTCACTGCAAACAATAGCCAGATTATATTGCAGTGGTGTCCATGGTTACCGAAGGATGTCACATACCAGTACTGATAAAGGGTATGATGAACCATATTTTGAAAACTGTCAAAATATTAGCGAGACAAGTTTTCAGAACGAACAAAACGTATGTATCTTTGATTGTCAGTGAATCACGAGTAAACACTGAAGGAAATAAACAACAAATTCCCTTAAACATCACCTGTCTTAGATGCATGAAAAAAAATAGTGTCGCTTACAAAGCCAATACGCACTTTTGTAAGGAATGTAACAAAGCCTCAAGCTTTGCAGGCTTTGTGAACACTGACAACTGTGATTGGTCAATTTGGACAACTCGAAACAGGTCATAATAATTAATTAATTTCTTAATTTATAGTTATTTTATCATTTTGAACTTGCATCTTTGATTGTATCTTTAATTGTATTAATCTGTGTGAATCTATGCTGTCAAGTTTTTCATCCTTACCCTGTTGCTACCCTACTGAATTTCCCCACGGGGATTAATACAGGTCCATCTTATCTTATCTCTTAATCATGTATTTCATTAAAGCTGGTGAAGTTAGCCATTAATTATCAATTAATGACAGCCATTCTACCGTAAAGTGAGAAAGCAGAGCATTTGAATAATTGAATTTATTTTGGCAAACGCACAAAAGTGCAATGTGGTTTTGCAGCAGTGTGATAGCAGTCAATATATACAGTCTACACAGAAGATCAAATCAATAACTATTCAAGATATGCTCAAAGCACAGCTATGGCGCTATCTCAAGTGTAATTCAGACTTAAGATGGCTATGATGTGCTTTTAGTTCAGCCCTGTGGAGTAGCTAGTAGGAACAAGCGCTTTCATCTGACACCTCTGGGAATGCCAGTGCTCGGCGGTGTATGTGTTGCTTGCTGATGTCCAGAGGAGCACAGGCTCTGTGAATGTTAGTCCAGCATCTCATAGGAGAGATGTCTGCTTTAGACTAACCTCCAGGGAAATAGCGACCAGAAGTTGGCTGTCAAATAGCTGAGCTGTTGGCCCAGAATAGCATGAGGTCAGTGTGGTAAAATAGGCCTCCCACACAACAAGTGCAGACAGGGCTTCTTAACTAAATGTGTGACACTCTAAGTCAAGCTTCCTGCCAAATATTCAAACTCACATTAAGAATTGATGTAGCAGATCTGTTTGGGTGTAAAATCGCCCCATAAATCCTTGGCAGTGGCTGAAGTTATCAATGATGAGTGGGTGGTTCTCTCAACCCTGAGGTCAAGCCAATTCAACTTTATTTGTATTGCCCTGATGTAATACTACAAAAGCTTCACAAGGCTAACATAATGAAACATGAGATGAAAATGACACCTGGCAACCTTTTGCAAGAAATCAAAAAACAAGAAGTAAAAAGCAGATGACACCAAAGCTTTTTTCTTTATTACCAATACATAAAATGAGCAAGAGATGGTGGACTATCATTTTCAGCTTGTCAGCTTTTGAAATAAAATGATGGGGATACTGCCCTCTGGGTTAAGGTTGTTAAACCACTTTTTTTGGAATGCCTTCAAGCTAAAACAAAAAGTGCTTAACATATCAATTATACAAATAAAGAATATGTACAAGTATGACGATGAATACAATGATACACTTATATTAATTTGAGTAATAAATTAACCTTTTATCAAAACAACTTTTTATTAAGTCTTTCTCTCTGGTTCACCACAAAGCTGAATACTAATTTAATTGTATAATAAAAGATTAATCAATATAAATATACTCTGTTTGGTAAATACGTCAATATTATGTAATGAGAGCATAGTTTAGCTATAAACAGGTTTGTCGAACATAATAAGGATCCTGATAAAGGGTCTGAAACACGCCTGGATCACTAATAATATCTTCCTGCGTATTTCAGCATTCTTTTGGAAGTAAAACATGTTCCAACCTCAGTAACTCCGTCTTGATTGAGTGTTTCTTTGCCGTTATTACCAAGGGGCATGTTTGTTGCCATGGAGACAGAAAAAGCAGAGGCTGACACAGCATTTAATTACCGACCGAAAAAAGAGCGAAATGAAGGTATTCTGAAAAGAAAGCCAAGCTAGATAAAAAAATGTTACCTTGCCATCTCATGTGCTTGTTCTGCAGGCACAGTAATCATGAACAGAAAAATAAGTCATAATCTAAGTTTGCAGTGTTGATCTGAGCAACTAGAGCAAGAGACGATGAAAGAGGTACAACTATAGATATAGCATGCATGCAAGTTATAGAATACAAGCATTTCATTAGTTGTGACCAACAACATATAGTCACACTCCATGAGAAAGTAGAATTAGTATTATTATATGTCACAAAATAATAATCTCCCTTCCATGTCACTAAAAATATATCAAAGGAAGAAATGAAATACTCGAAACACTGACTAAACTTGTGGCTTATTCTGAAGCAGTATGTACACAAATAGCTGTGTATTTTAAAGCTTTACATAGAGACACACTGATGTATTGCTTTGAACCAAAGTATTGTGTATCAGCACTGACATCCTACCCAGCAACAGGCTGGACATAAATAAATAACAGATAGTGGCTTTAACTTTTGCACCATGTTGACAATATAAACAAGATAACCTTGAACTTGAAGTGTATTATGTATCTACCATTAGGAAAAAGTATACAGTCATCCATGTGACACTGTCTGCTGAAACAATTCGTGATTGAGCTATTATTTAATGCATTAATAAGGCTTTATCATCCAAAAACAGCCTTCAAAATGGCATTACATTGATTTTGGCTTATTTTAACTTTTATTCACCAAATGTATTCACCAGATTATCACCTATAGCAACATGGTGCTTCACTCTCTATTCCTCATATTCACAGCTGTCCTGGGAGATTGCTGAATACTACCCACTCATTGGCCACTCTGTTTCAAGCGACAGTGGCATTTGATGATAACTGTGATTAACATACCCACTGATGAAAATCTATTTCTGTGCGTATACCTTTCCTGAGGAAAATGTTCATTAACAGACCTAAAACCAATAGCATTCATATGATCTGTTCACGAGTATGTGTATTTTACCAGTGTGTGAGGGAGTATAAGTCTGAAGTGTCTTATCTTGGCAGATCACACATTAGCCCACAGCCATCATCACATCTGTGTGAAACAGCTGTATGACACAACAAGTAACTCTAGATCTAGAAGTCAAATATCTCTGTACAACATGTGAACCGATCCCCCTGTGGCTTCATGTAATGCAATAAGATCGGACCAATGATTGCATATGGATCAAATGAACCCAATATAATACACATTACACTCACAACACAATATATCACATTATAGTATGCCCTCATTAATGTATTGTATAACACGTGTGCACGAAAAATGCAGTTTGTATGAACAGTGATAGATAGTCCAGTAAACTGTGTTAATTGCTTGTATTCTGGTGAGGAGCAGGCTAGTGTGGCTAACTCTGGGTGGTGTGGTCTGATGATCTGAGCAACTAGCAAGGCGAGAAATGCCTCGTGTGCTTCTGTGCAAACACATGCATTTGCATACTCTATGCATTGGATCAAAGGCAGAATGATGAGCAGTGCCTGATTCATGAATATGCACAAGGCAATGTTCTGCTAGCATTAAGAGCCTGTTTAGGCATGAGCTGCACTGCTGTTCCCCCCCCACCCCCTCTTTTAGTTCCACCTTATCCAGGATATTCTCTTCACCTGTGACCTCTGCTAAACAAACCACAGTTTATCTGGCTTAAAGTCTTGAATTAAACTGGGAAATAGAGAGGAGAAAATAAATAGACAAAGCACAAAAATTGCTGAGGAGAGAGATAAGACTACATTGAGTCAGAGAAGAAAGGAAATTAAATTAGGTATGTGTCCTGTTTGTGCTTGGTTGGATTTATGTCCCTGCTTTATTTATTTTATTCAAGTAAAAAAGAGGCGGCGGTAGCAGACATGTGAATATGTTAAGAGCCGTGGTCATGAATTTCCCAGTCAGGAAAGCATAAACAGACCATTGCACCCCGGCTAACATATTAATGGTCAAAACAATAGAAGGGACAATGTTTTTGGACAAAGTGAAGGTGGGATGTCATGTGCAAAACTAGGACATAGTGTATGTGAGAACAAGTTTGTTTATAGGTATTGAATGTATAGTTTAGATGTAGTGCTATATCTATGTGCTATCATTTTGAATATAGCCTACAAAGGTTGCTTTAGAGCAGGGGTCGGCAACCTTTTTGATATGAAGTGCCACTTAAAAAAGAAATTGTGATCAGTGTGCCGACCATCGTGAACTGTCAAGGGGGGGTGAAGAGCTCGAATCTCGTGAACATTCAACAGGAGGGCGGGGGGAGCCTCGCTGCGGGGAAGCAGTGTGCGGACCTCTTTCACCTGTCAGCGCAACTTACATGATGCGGTTTAAACACATTTAAATAATTGGTTTAAACGGCATAATAATAATGACGACCGTCCGTTCTGTGATTCTCCAGAACACACAGATGGCCAGTCCGCCCCTGTGTAGCATATTATTTTCGATGAGCAGATCGCCACTGGGCTTTCAACTAAAGCCCCGCAAAAGCTGCGGCATTTGTGCTGCTCCTTATGGGTAGCCTACTGCAATTTATGAAGTGCGGGCACGCTCCGGCAGCAATACACCCCTGATCGTTTCACGACGGAGGAAAGCAGCAGCAAATCGACTGGAGCTAAAGAGAGCAGGGATGCGTTGCGTGCATGGCTTCGTTCTGCAGGTTACGAGGAGATGCGCTCTGGTCTCGTTAAGGATCCAAAAATAAAATGTAAATATCTTTGCACACTTATTGCACTTATTCCTAGTGTGCCACTGTATACGGTGCCAGGGGTTGCCGACCCCTTCTTTAGAGCTTTCAGAAGACTAGCTGCAACATGAACCTCATTTACTTTCTATAATTCATCATAAGGATATCACTTTTTTACCTTAATGACCTCCACTCCCTGCATGCTTTTTTAAATAGGACATTTGTAACACTGTCTTAATCATCTAAAAAGGAAGATCCCAATTATCTATAGTGCTCCAAGCTCAAGCTATGTCTCTCTGTTACTGCCAACATTCCCTTCCTCTCCAAATCTGTCATTCCACATTTGACAAGGAACAAATCCCTGTCGACCCATCTACTCTATTGTCTCATGATTATTGAAAAAATGCTAATGTGTGTTAGTTGATACGTTCAAATTGCTTTGTTGATAAGGACACAGTTCGCTCTTTCAGCTCTGAACTTTGGGACACAACGTGAAGTCACGTGACATGCTTACCACATATTTCACCAGAGATTTCAAATCCTCAAATATTAATATTTGTCCATACAATATACAAATAATTGGCTTTTTTCCAAAGCAAATATTCAATTCTCTCATTTTGTTGAGGAATAAAGCAAAGTACAAGTTACAGTCATTGCTTCTTTCACAGTTATTAAGTGGCTATCTGGGGCAAAATTGCATGTTCCTTGTATTTTTTTATTCTTTCAACTAATTAATCAGCAATGGGTGGTGCCTGCCATTGCCAGCTTAGGTTATTCTGCATTTGTACTGTGGCAAAAAGCCGGAGCTCTAATTAGGAGTGATGATCTATTTTCCATAATGAGAATTGATAGCTTTTCTTCTGCACGACCAAACATTTTCTCTCTTTCTTTCATTATTTCCAACTGAAGCCTCCATTCTCTCTTTCCACCTCACACAGACATACTCCAGAGGTGTGTGGCAAAATGGACTAAATGAAGCACTGTGTGATTAATGAACTTAATTTCCAGCTGGTTTGACTTCACGGTGACAGCCCACTTCTCCCCTAAAGCTTTCTGATTATTAGATTTAAGCCTGTGTCAAAAAGTCAAACCACTTATAGATGAATGTGTCTGCCTGTCGTCTCCTGACACCCAGACGTTGTCTACCTGTCCTTCTCAAAAGCTCTACATATGACCTTTTTTGAAATTACTAGTTTCATTCGTGAAAAAATAATAAAAATAATAAACAACTCCAAACATTAAACACAACAAATATATTTCAATAGTTTAAAATCAGAATTAATTTGTCAAATAATTTGCAAAGCTGTTCCTGTGGAGGACAGAGTGTTCCTAAATGAGTCACCTTGTAAAACAGCCAACCCATATACTATAATCTTGTCGCCCCCCCCCATGGGTGCCAGAGCCTCCTCATCTTTGAACACAAAGACAGCCCCTCTCGTGGCTTCGCAAGCCTGTGCTAATGCTGTGTAAACATTGCTGCTGCTGTTTGCCACTGATTTAGCACATGTTAATATTACATGAGACAGAGGGGTGCTTTGATGATGTAAGTGAACACTCAAACTAGGGCTTTCTACCTCAGGGAAGGGGAGATGGGGCTGTGGAGCAGCTCCTTTGAGATTTATTTCACTTCCGTATATGCAAACCAGCTTGGTGGGAGTGGAGCGGTGCATGTTTCTGCTATCCCATCACAGAGGAGATTTGTTCTACTTTTTAATACACGTACTGAGGTAAAAAGTAATAATTAAATGTACATACAGTGACACATAGGGGCTTGCAAATGTGTTAACAAAATAATGATGGCAGCCATTCATCTGTTTTGTTGCTTTGTCAGGCATTATTAATGAAACAGCCGATCAGTAACAGTAGCTAGTTCTTAAACATCAAAGATGAGTAAAAAGACTTGAGCCATCTGCACCCAGTTGCCTATATTGGTGTTTTAATCTGGGAATGACTACACATTCTGATGCACCTCCATGGTATCAAATCAATGCCGACACAGGGCAAAATATTTCCTAGAGCTGAGAAAGTCTGGCAACAGCTAGCGTTTGGCTTTTAGAATGAGAGGAAGAAGTCGAACAATGGCGATTGACAGCTGGGCCGCAGTGCAGCAAGTCAAACTATTTTAATATTTGAGATTGTTCAGAATTCAGTTTTGAGTTTTGTATCCGCTCCCTCCACTGCAGTTAAATGTTAGTATGTTACAAATGAAAGCCTTTTTAAAGCAGAGTACAGTAATCTAAGCAACAACAATGGTATGGCTGTGGCTTGCAGGTTGCAGTGATCTCTATTTGTATTGTTTCTGTTTCACCTGTGTGCTGAAATCAATTCCCCTGGTCCATCAGCTGCCTCTGGCCAGTTTATTTCTTCTGGGAGATGTCATTCATTATTGCTTCTCCAGCCTGTGATAATCCCAGACCTCCCACAGCCACCAGTTCAGTAATGATGAAGTCAGAAAACAGACTCCTTTTTGTTTGTGGCTTTCCACTCTCTAAGGTCTCTCTGTCTTTCTCTTACTTCAACCACACACGTCAGCGTGCCAGCTGGCATTGTGTAACTGTACATTTTAAACAAGAATGTGTATGCAAGTGCACACAAACATAAAAAAAAACGTGTGAGCAGGCACACTCATAGATGTGTGCTCACAGCACAATGTCATCAATAGAGCGCTGTAAGGTCCAACAGACAGGAGAATAAGAAGATCAGTTCCAGGAGAGAGAACAGACACTTGATGAGCCATTAACCTGCTGTCGGTGAACTAAAATGGCTGTGGGACGTGGTTTAATTTACCCTTTTATAAAGAGGTTGTTGAATTGATGAGGCACAGGAAAAAGAGTTACACCCCTGGATTGGTGAATTAGCAATTCTGATGGTGAACAGGTTGAGTGAGGACCTAGAACAGTAGTCAATATCCCCAATCAATCTAAGCCTTCAGAGAATCAGTGCAACCCTCTCGGTCAAATCTATAAAACTAATAACATGGAAGTGGGCAGACCTTGCACGGAGGAATGTTTCAATTTGGAAAGGAAATATGTTGAAATTCCTTCTGAGGAACTCTTAATTGTTTTTGTTTTGTAAAGGTTAATAAAGTAGTGACACAGTAAGCTAAATGATGACCATTTCTGCAGTTTGATTTTGTCTGCCAGTGCTTTCATTTATCTACCCTTGAGCTGGTCATTTTCAGCATTGAGTTTTAGATCTCTCTGATATATCAAATATCCATCAGTGGTCACAAAGGATACATTTTGACTTTGAAATAAGCTGCCTGAGAATTCTATGTGCTCTCCTCACCGCCCATTACAGTAGCTCTATGGATGATATATTTTAATAGACAAAAGATGGCTCACCAATGTCTCTCCATCAATGAAAGATAAGATAAAAATGGAAAATGATGGCCCACTCTGTGCGTACATGGCTTTGCAGGGTGTCTGCTGATCCATTTCATATGAATAGACCTATTTCCTAGCCCATTCCGGCTCATTAAATCAGAATTAGACATGGGTGTTCTACAACTTGGCAGTTTTTTAAAATTGTCTTGATCACTGTGGGTGGAACACAATAATGCTCCCTGCCGCAAATTATAAACTACAAATTATTGAACTCACTACTGTGATTTTAAAGTCAACAGGTATGTTCCTGTTCCACATAAATGTATTGTTGAAAGCAATAGTATCAAGTTGAACATATTCTTTTTTATTCAAACTTAATTTTTAACCTAATGCTGCAGGTCTCCCTTGAAAAGAGATCATTGATCTCAATGGGATTTCACCTGGATAAATAAAGGTTTTGAATTTGAATTGAATTGAATATTATTGCTTTCAACTAACCTAATACAATTATGTGTAATTTGTTCATATAATACATTTATTTAAGTCAATGTTTCAACATTTTTGTCAGTGTTTATGTGTGTGTGTGTGTGTGTGTGTGCGCGTGTGTGTGTGTGTGTGTGTGTGTGTGTGTGTGTGTGTGCGCGTGTGTGTGTGTGTGTGTGTGTGTGTGTGTGTGTGTGTGTGTGTGTGTGTGTGTGTCTGTTGTATGTGTGTGTATGTGTTTGTTTGTTTTTTGTATGTTTTTGTATATGTGTTAACTCAAATGTATACAGTTTATGATAGGCATGTAGGAGTTTAATATTCTGTCTTTTGGCAGGGCATGATGGCTGTAAAAAAAAAATCATACACAGCTAAGCACAAGAATATAACATTTCATTACATAAATGTTATTTAGCTTACACTTTTATCCAAAGCCACTTACATACAATTCAATATTATATACATGCTATGGGGGTAATGTGGAGTTAGGTATCCCAAGAACACTTCCATATGTTGACTTTATGGGGCTGGACCAGATGTAAAACTCTAAGAAGCTGTGTGTATCTGTGTGGACACTATTTGCTTATGTGAGAAGCATGGTGTGCCCTAATGCAAACGTTATCCTTCATTGAGGATGAAATAAATACAGACATTAATTGAAGTTTCATAGCATGCAAGAACAGAAGGTTTTGGCTTGATGGGATATAACTCCAGTGGGAGCGTGCTTCACATCGCAACATGTGAGAGCTAGCATTCCCTGCTCCCCTGCTATGACTTGAAACCAGATCAGGCGAATGGTCCGAACGAGGAAGGGTACACGCTCAGGGCTCATCATCTTTATGACTGTTGATAAAGATTAGATGACATCAATTATAAAGGTTAGATATTAAATGGTTGAACTGCATACATATAAAGCATATGCCTTTTGCATCAATCATTAACTAAGGTTTATGTGTTATTGATATTTCAACAATAACATAAATATATATATATATATATATATATATATATATATATATATATCTATGTTACTACAAAGTGACTGCATTGCTCAGTTGCATGGTATTGTCTGCAGAACATTCCCCCCATTGATTAATGTTTTTATAGATGTCAAAACAGAGTATTGAACATTCAATAAAATGTTATGAATTGTTCAACAACATGACATAGAGTTCAAGGTCGTCATCTAATCATTTCTTTACTAGATTTTCAAAAATGTTTTTGTCCTCAGAACGCATACTGACATGAATCACCTCTAGACTAATGAGATACAAATATCTTAATGCAAAATGTCTCTACATTAGAGACAACATGGGACAGGTCTGAACATCCGGCACTATGGAACAGTGCATTGTTCACATCCCAGAAAAAATTAAGACGATACTTGAATCAGATGCAAAAAGGCATAATGAGACATCAAACAAGATATGACTAAGCCCCCATGGGCACATGATATAATTAAGGATTTATGCCGGGCTATATATCACATTACCATAGGAAGACTATGCTCACAGAAGCATGGTGCAATGTCAAGTCTTATTCCTCTTTTGCTTCCACTTTTGTCATACTTAATCTTGTGTAATCCACTTAGTGTCATATCTGAATAACATGACAGGAATTCCTCTGCTTCTTGTTGAGGAGCATCTTCAAACAAGCGATCCCAGCTCTTAGCGGGATGTTTTGTCTCTTAACTAAGCACATCTCCAAGGCAATTTGGTAGGCAAGGTCTGGTAAATGTGTCACAAAAACACTAGCACCACTTCATGCATTCTGTGAGGGATAATAGACCCTTTAGTTGACCCTTTAGTTGACCCTGCAGGGGAAGGTTGAGGGCAGTCTTTTGTTAGTACATGCTTGATGCTGGTATAATTTCCATTTGTTTATCCCTCTGTTCCCCTTGTAGGGACAGTTGAGATGTAGCACAAACAAATATGAATGTCAGCTTGAGGTTAAAAGATTGGTTGATTGCATCCTAGGGCACAGCTGTAATTCTTCAGAAAAAGGGCTGATGACCAACTCCCTCTGAGAGATGTGGACTGAGTAACAGGGGAATTAAAAAAAAAGCCTAGAGGAAGACATTGTCAAATGTCAGAGAATATTATTATAATCAAAGTTCAACAAATCATTTATATAGTACATATATCATGTGTTTAATTACGTTTTATTTTTAATGCAATTTGCTAGTATAACACTAGTGCTTAAATGTAATGTAATGATCTGTATGCAATAAAACAACTTTGAAAAGGCCACAATAAAACATATGGTGTTGTCTGGCAACCCGCTGTGCACTAGGTAGACAATTCATGTTATCATCATTATATTATAATACATTTATAAGCTTATACAAGCAGACAAGTGTTTGACGCACTTAGCTTTATCAAACTATTTCTAGTCGTTTAATAGATGTAATGTTAATGATGAAATCTAAAGAGCAATGATGGATACAAATAGTGTCAGATACTATCCTTTATTTGGGTACATGTACTTATACAGTATAAAGGTCAAAATCCATTACAAAGTCCTACATTCAAGCAAAAGTATAGAAGTATTGTCAGCAAAATGCATTCAATGCATTTACAGTAAATGTGCTTATATTGTGGAAAAACAGTGTGGAACGATACTGTTATTACATTATTAATACAGATGGAAAGTTTTCCATTTTTTATAGCTGGTTGAGATTTTCTTAAACATATGTTTAAGTTCTATTTTGGGAAAATAATTAACAGTTTTACCTCTGTGAGCTTTAGACAATTTCAAATGAACCCATCTGATATGTTGAGGTTACAATATTTGCCATTTAAGAAGTGGCAAGGGGGCACTACTATTTATTGTGAGGGGCCGCATTCCAAACTTGTTAGCATCCAATGTGTTGCTTTATTGTTATATTTGAAATGTATTTTTACCTATTCAAACATCTTCCTCCTAAAATTTAGTGGTGTAGAAGTATTACGTTACATACAATAGATATAATGAAATGAAGTACAACAAGAAAAGATTGCTTGAGTAAATGTACGAGCCAGAATAGCACACTGGAGAAATATAGGTGATTATCCCACAGCTTGAGTGGGTGCTACCTTGAGGTGGGAAGCTCCGATTGACTGGGCTTTACTGGCTGTAGCAGCATCAATCCGATTACCGTACATCAAGTTAAGACCACCCATAATACACTGCTGTCAGTAATGACTCGTGAGGGGAAAACATCAAGACATCACCTGGTGGGTGGATTCAGTTTGTTTTCCTTTTAATATTTTAAATTACTCACATGTTTCTCAGAAAAATCTTTAGCGCCCATGAATGAATCTGTTTTGATTGGTACACAGATGCCCACAGGTTCAACCTAAAGCTTCTATTTTAGAATATTTGGTCTGTGTTTTACGCACAGGTCGCATACAATCATTAACTAGCACTTCCATTGTTATGACAACCTGATGCCGCAGAGAGTAACTTTAGTGAGTCCTAACTCTAAGACACTTCATACGCTGCTATGGATAATCTAGTCTGTACATTCTCAAAATATTGAAGTGACTGTTATTTTGTATATATTGATTGTTGTGTTTTTATTTAGGTCTTAATGTTTGCACATGTAAAAATGTGTCTTTGACCGTGTATATACATATTTGCACACGTATTTTTGTATACATTTGTTTTTATATTGAGGATTGTGGGAAACGGCATTTGGATCTCTCTGTCTGTACACACACTGGAAGATTGACAATAAAGTTGATTTTGACTTCAAGGTATCCAGTTGAAGTTACTGTTCGTTCTCAGTAGTTTCAATATTCTGGTTTGGTTCCTGTCGTATCGGGCTACACTGATATTGCTATCAAATTCAAAAGTATTATATTGATAATGAACCTTTATTCTATAGCACAATTAACAGATTAATAAAGTGCTTTCACATACAAGCAAAACAAATTGGATGGAAATAGATAATGAATTAAGCTCAAAAACAGCAACTTAACACACTGTAAAACACATAGTAAAGCAAACAAGAAATACTTAAAAAGAAATACAAATCACATTTTCTAGAAATGTGGGTTTTTCAAAAGCTATGTAAGTATTTCAATTATATATCATAAGGTGTAATTCAGAGCTGCAACAGTTGACTGTGCTGGTAAGTGTGCCCAATCAGCGAACCAGACAATAAGTGATTTCCTGTTGTTTTTAGAATACCAGCATGCACCTGTCCCTTGCACGTCATGCAGTATTTTTACTCTTTTTTTCCAACACCCCCCTAACTACTGTGCGCCTCACAGTTTGAAATTCTCGGAAGTTATGCCATAACTGTATCTTGTGACTAATGTATATCACTAAATTGATCCTAATGATACAGAATAACATCAGTTTAATTATTCAGCTTAGCTTGCAATTAATTCCAAGCCACATTTTAGCAGGTTGGTCACCAAGCTTGATTCTTTTAACTTGTATCTGACCTCATACAGCCCATACTCTCAAAACGCTTTACTGGATGGAGAGATGTCAAGCCACAGCCAAATAACTCCCTATATAGACCAGCACCTGGTCTCTGGGGATATCTCAGAAATTGTCAGTGTATTATACTCTATTGACCTTAGCCATTGACCAAGGATTCTTCTGCCTTCAGTTTGGTTCAATCACCAGTAAGCCTTTAAACATTTTTCTATTACCTAAAGATGTGGCCTACTGTGCTTCTTTATCTTACATTCTTAAACATCCCTTTTTGCACCATTCCTCATAATGATGCCTCTACGATTCTGTCTCTGAATTCTAATGGACTGCATTGACAGCATACTTTCTGTTCCGACATGACCTGCAATGTGTAAGAAACTGAGTTGTGAGTCCACTCGACATCTGTGATGGGCAGAAAAGCGCAGAGAGGCATAAAGAACAAGCACTAGAAAAAACACACTAAGAGGTGCCGGGTAAAGTTTGTATGCCACCGCACTACAGGGATCACAACAATTGGACAAATGCACCACCAGTACTAAGCTGATTCCGTGTCAATATGCTCCCATCAAAGAGTCATTCTCTCTTTGTTGTGGAAATGTAAGGATTTCCTCCATTTTCTTCATGGTAAACAGTGGAATGATGTCTCATCTCTTTCAGTGTAACTGAACAATTGCTGAAAAAATACATTGTTGAGTAGAGTGACTCTCTCAAACACTGAGATTGTTTCAAAATGAAGGGTGAATACAGCAATTCAAGGTGTTACTTAAAACAGTGGTGCATTCTACATAATTGCAACTTTATTCACAAGATAATTACTTACATTAACTAGGATGTGGGTGTGTAAATAAAATATGAGATTGTTACTATTGTACCCTTATACAGGGTTCGAGTTACAATCTGAGCTTTATGGGAGTCCTTAAAACGAATGCGCTCGTGCCTGCACGCACACACACACACACACACACACACACACACACACACACACACACACACACACACACACACACACACACACACACACACACACACACACACACACACACACACACACACACACACACACACACACACACACACACACACACACACACACACACACACACACACACATTATGCATTACCTGGAGTGCTGCATTCTGAAATACCTCCCACTTCATTTGCTGTATTCACACACACACACACACACACACACACACACACACACACACACACACACACACACACACACACACACACACACACACACACACACACACACACACACACACACACACACACACACACACACACACACACACACACACACACACACACACACACACACACACACACACACACACCAGCAGCAGCCCTCTACTTGCTACAAACTTGAATATGACTACGCACACCACATAACACGTCATCTCGGCTTGCGCAGCACGCTCACAGGCATAGATTGCGCAATAATTTATTGCGCACCTTGGAGGTGCAGTGCAGGCATATTTTCATTCAAGAGAGAATACGATGCGTAGTTCTTTTGGAAAACATGTTTTTTCTTTTAGCCTATTTACCTCGTAAATAATACTCATTACATTGACACATGCATTATTTGTGATTAAAATAATGGTTGTTGGTAATGTATTAGCGACCCCCACATACTGTATGTATGACTTCACTGCTTTCATAGGAGCTCAGACCCCTCCTTATGGGAGCCCAGCTCCCATTGGCTCCCACATAACTCGAACCCTGTCCTTATACATTTAAAACATAATTTTGGTTGATTTAATGCAACTTTAACATTATGGGTCATTCAGTGTAGATCAGCAACATACATAAACTCACTCCATTGTGTGTATGTGTAACTTAATGTCTGTACTCCAAACAATTTAATATGGTAAAGAGGCGAACCTAAACAGAAGTGAAAATTAAAGTACAGTAAGTAAAATTGGGGGATTGGATGGCTAGAAGGGCAATGTGAATAGATTGCGCTCACTCACAGGCTTTGTTGCAATAATCTACAGAAAGACCACAAAGTAGTGAGACAACAACTGAATATCAACATTCTTATTTGTCTGACATTTTTTGGCTGGGAGCTCACCTAAAAATAACTCCAAAAAATGGCCGACCTAAGGCGGATTAGGTGGGGTTTGATGCATGTTTCTATACACCTCTATGGCTTCATCTTCCAAAGGCAGATTTCCTCTGAGGCTAATAACTTGTTATGAAAAGAGAGGATTAATGTCGGCCTAAAGCTTAGGCTCATCACAAATAGACATGTTCCAATGGTGATCCATTCACTTGCCGGTTAACTGTCCAGTAAAGTGCTTAATGCAGTGGCCCCCAGAATAATATTTCCTGCTGCAGTTTGTCTCATGTCGCTGAGCCCTGAAGGCCAATTCAGTATTGGTTACATTCAACTTCATATTGATTGTGCATAATCACTGGAGGTATGTCTTTCCCCTTGACTCCACTCATGTCCAAAGTAAAGTCAACGCTGTAAATTCAAAGCAGAAAAAGCTAATGAACTGATGAAGGTAAAGGGAACAACCTAGCGTAATGTAGCTATGTATTGAGCAGACACACCATACAGTATTCCTGACAGAATAAAACAACTATTACAATCATTAATGCATTTACAGCTCAGTTGATTGTGATGTTATTGCAGCATTTGGGACAATATATAAACCATTAATTACTCATTTAAAGAGAACGCTTTGCATTGATGGAGCCCTATAAGAGATAAGGCAGATACAAAGGTGTCCTTTATATCAGCACTGCTGTTAAAGAGAAATGCTTCAAGATGGAGTCAAGGTCAGTGGAAAACCTCATTCTGACATTAGAATAGTGATGGAGCGTAACATCCTTTAAAGGTCCAATAATTGCTGGCA
Organism: Notothenia rossii; assembly: GCF_949606895.1. Lineage (NCBI taxonomy): Eukaryota > Metazoa > Chordata > Actinopteri > Perciformes > Nototheniidae > Notothenia > Notothenia rossii. The sequence goes on along the minus strand of NC_136912.1, from coordinate 24,081,768 downwards.
CGTGTACAATCTTGCTACAGTGGCAATAAAAAAAAGAACTTTGGTAACTTTAGAAGATTGGATATTCATCTTGTGTTTGAATTAACAAGAGCATATCTGTGTGGGCAACACCATTTAATGGAGAGCTTGGCCTTGGAGGCAGATACAATTAAGTAAGAACTGACACATAGAGATGATACAAGTATATTCAATGGTATTGATTAGGAAACTAACATATAATCAATAACAAGAGACACAAATATAGTGAGGGACTGTGGATTAGTAAATAATTGTTTTAAACCATTAATTTGTACTTGGATATACATTTGAATGAGGACCCTACTATACTTATTCTACAGTTTATCGCTTCCCAAAATTGATCATTATTCAAATATCCTACTTCTAACCAGTCTTCAGCCACAATGTAAGACAATGTCAGCTTCTCAAAGTAACTGTACACACACGATTTTAGGGAGGTGATGAAAAGAAGCATAGAGGCACTGTCGCTTATCTGTGTGAGCCTGTACTTGTGTTATGATGCTCGAGGGACAAGTACTCTACTCCCTTGGCAATGTTAGCACATGGTGACGGTTAAATGGGGCGTGATAAAAAAAGAAAAGTGTATTTTGTTGGATGGGAAGTCAGGAATTTGAAGCCTACCTCCCTTTTTTATGCCTTTAGTTGGTCATTTGAAATGAGAAGAGATGTGGGAACCATTAGATATGAATAAATGAATTATCATGTGGACCATTCTTGTTTAATGTTTCAGTGTTTATGCCATTGGTTCTGTCATTGGTGATTCAGGTAGATTTGATTAGCTATAATAGTATATTTTCAATTAAAGTAGAAACTAAATATTACAACTAATCCTTGCTATTGAATAACTCAATTATGGAAAAGTGTTAATGGATCAGGATATAATACATTTAATTAAACGTCTAATGTTCTACCTATAATAGAACTATTACATCGTTTGAATATCATTTTAGAAGATCATTTCTAATTTGTCCTGGAAACTATGAATGATATATCCATTAATACAAGCCAGAAGCAGTTGACTAGAGATATTGATAATTTATGATATACTTATACTCAGCCTAATGTTCTGTTTGAATAAAATAGAGGCTATATAGAAGTTATGACTGTAAAAGGGAAGATGGAACCATAGCCTTTTCACTGTCGTAGCATGTCTCAGTTACTTTCAAATATGAACTATTGAGCACAAACAATTATAGTCTAAGTTAAATCGAACATTTAAGTAAAACATTTCACATTTTAACATAACATTCACACAGACAACCACACAAGAAAAACAGTTAAACTGGGATCCTATTAGAGAGAAGGACATTAGTTTTATATCTTTCAAACTATCTAAATGCCTTGATTGCTGATGGTAATAATTACTTCTAATTAACATTAGCCTTTGGAATAATTCATTTTAGGTACATGACAAAACATTGAAGGATTCTTAACATTTAAGGGAGGAATAACTTGCTCTCCATTTATCTGTGTAAGTTAAACTGTACTCCCCACTTCTCAGTCGTTTTCCTCCACAAACAGACAACTGAAATTATCCAACCTCTGGAAGTCAGTTAAAACATCGCATTCCTAAAAATAGACAAGTCATATCAACACACTATTAGTTGGTCTGTCTGCTAAATGGTCCTCTTATTGCCCTGTAATGTGGGACAAAGGAAACATAACCTGTACATTTGCACGGTTTGTTAGTGTATAAGTGCATGTGTGACCGGCTGTGAGTGACTAAAGCATATACTGTGCTACTCTTGCATGATTACAGAGCTAAACAAAAATACATGACCAATAGTTATACAAAAATATAACCTAAGAATCATTTTGCAGGTTCATTCCATTCCATTTCATAATTCCATTACGGTCTTTAAGCAAATGAAATACCCAGTATAATGATCAGAGGTTTCCTGTCGCTGGTCACAATGGTGTAATGAGTTTGATTTGATTAGGAGAGCCCTTGGGTGAACTTGGCTCGTCACTGAGGTGAGCAAAGGACAATGGTGCAGAAACGAGAGATATTGAACTATGTTGGAGCCAAATGGAAAATAAATCCAATGAAAACTAAATAGACATGATGAGGGACGAATTTTACTTTGAAACTTCTGATCATGTCCGAACTCCAGGCTAATAGCTTAAGACAGCTCCTCTCTGACATCAGGGAGATGACTGCAGTGACATTGATCAGGATGTTAATTAGCCTAATATATTAAAAGATTGTGATGGTGGCTAGTACGGTGACTGTCTGTGCGAATAATGATGATGACAGCAATGACAATTATATTGCCAAGTATAGTAGGATAGCCTTGAGTGTATTAGCAATTCAGCTAGCAGAGACCATTCATGTGCTCATCCTGACAAAAGGATACAATAGTATTCTGCACTGCACTTCATTATAGCTTGTGCTCTATTCTTGCCAATGGTGTCACATTAATATTCTTCATATTATCCTGGAATGGTAAAAAGGAAAATAGTTTTGGTGTCAGGAGAAGGATGGGAAGTATGTTTTTTAGCTCAGACCCTGTTCGCAACATTTACTGTAACATGCAAACATGATATTCAAGCACACAATGCTCATATGGTATGATACACTAGTACCAGTGAGTTAATGTAGGCGCTTACGTTTATGTCCAACCACATGAATTACTCAATTTGATAATTTGTCCTTAAAAGACACAAAGTTTGTAGCTTTATGATCAAAGCTGGAGACGTAATAGGACTTTGTTGACAAAGCACCTCATTATCTCATGAAACTGATATCTGTATGCATGTACTGCTCTGTCAGCTACAGTGTGATGAACCTATTTAACCTTGCAGAGCCCCACCGTTCAAAAGTGCAGGGGCTGCGACATGTGTCTCTTCCCATAAGCCCATATTGACTCGTGGACCTACAAGTAGTCATTTGTGGTCTCCCCCTTTGACCATGGAGCTTGTTGTATTTGATACATGTTCCACAAAACAATAGACCTCAGCTTAGTGAATAAAAACCCATTGATCGGATTCCCACTGATGTTTAACTGCCATTTTATCAGCACAGCGAACTGTGAACCACCATGCAACAGATAAAGCTGAGATGGAGAGGCAACAATTCATCCTTTAAACATGAGTATACTTCTGACTAAAATCGGACCGAGGCTGTGTATGACTGATTATGAACCATTTCCCAAAACGTTTTTTTTTTTTTTTAAATGAACACATCAATTTGTTGTCACAAACTTAATGCAACAAATAGTCCCCCCTGTTATGGGGAAATGCACCCAGTTGTCAGGGTTGGGGAAAAATAGGACCCAAATGCAGAATGAGGAGGGAAGCAGGTTTCAAAATGGAACAAAAGGCGAGCTTTATTCACAAAAGCTGAAAAAACAAGAATCCATGAACAGGTACAAGGCACAAGGTAGCATCCAAACAAAAAGGGACTGTGACCAACATGAAGGGAGACATGAACGACAAATAATGAACCAACACTGAACACAGGAAGAGACAAGACTAAATACAGGGAAACTAACGACAGGGAGGACAGAGCAGCAAAATGCCTTATTGTTAGATATATGAGATAATTCACAATACAATTGCACATAAATAGCTGTACTTAGATTCATGTCTGCTAACACTCAGCTTGCGATGAACCATTGCAGAGTCAATGAGCTAGTTCCAGCTTGGACTGGGGCTTATACTATATTTCCTTAGCATGCAAACAACGTCTTTGTACCTCACTGTTGCAAATGCTTTACATAACAAACCAAAACAGTTACCGGGCAAAAACAATGTCCCCCCCTCCCCACCCATTTACTCTTCATCAGAATAATAGAATGTATCTGCCTAAGATGTCCTTGGGCTAAACAAAGTTTTACCATTGTTGGATGCAAACAATATATTTTAAGGGGGGAGCATCAGCTAGATCCTCCCTCATCAGCAAACAGCTGAAGCAGACCAAAAGGTCACCCAAGTCACTCACTCTGTAGCTGTTGGCAAAGGAAGCAGCAGTGTTGTTTTAAGTGACAGTATGTTAAGAGACGGCTCACATCAAGGGTTCTAAAGGCTCCTTTGAAAGGGCCAAGAGAACAAAAAGCACCACCCACTGAAGGGCAGAGGGATTTATTACAGGACTGTTCCTTCTATCCCACTGGAGAGGGGTGACTGCAAAACAAACCATACACTCCTTATGATATAGTACATGTATTAACCTTGAAATGTGTCAAATCCCTTAAGCCGAAAGGACTTCAAAGCTGAGCAGAGTATCACAACAATGTGTCCTCCATCATCTTTTTATTGTATGGTCTGTAAAGATGGCCTTGTGCCTTCGAATCATGGACTGTCTGCACAGCCTTTTTCAAAGACAAAGGTTTCTTCTGGTAAAACATAGAGTAGGGCTCAATAGTAATTTGTCAATTATGTTAGACAGATGGTAGGTGGATACTAGTTACCTTCCTGACACTTCATATTTCAACAGTTGCTGCCGAAGTGACCCAAAGAACCACATAAGCCCTCTTCAGGTGCACATAACGCATGATGACTGGATGGGCAAACGTTCATGTCCCCTTCCTCCGCCAGGATGAAGTACATGATTATTTAATGTGCACAGATGTGCAATAACAAAACGAGAGGTCTGCAAGGCCATCTTTCCCAATCATACCCTTGAGGTTTCTCTGTAATTATGTGAACAGAGGTAACACAATAGGACTTTCACACTCACTTGGGGGAATCAGTTCCATAGCTAAACACAAAGACCCCACGAAAAGCATCAAAACCACTCGAAGAGGCTGAGCTGTGCAAGCTGAGCTACAAACGAGCATGTTACTTTTGAAGCAAATATTTACACGCAGTTATGGAGATAAACACGTTTTGATGTGAGTTGTATCTCATCAAGTTACCACCCTTACTTTTGCTTCATAATTCCTGCACTTGAAGAAAAAATGTGCACGGTTGAAAAGGTGTATGAATGTTGATAGTGTATGTGGGAACATATATAATACAGACATATCTGATCTACAGTATATTACATACGTTTTTAATTCCTTTTATTTTCTTCCAGTAAGCATGTTCTATTAAAAGTATCAAATGACACAATAATATGTTTGCCAATATAACTATTTGTAATATGTACATGTAGGCGTTCAACAGTACAGGCCAACTTGATCCTTTTCTTTTTTAATGAGAAGAGTTGTATTGCTCAGTAGGAACAATAGCCTCTTTGGGCTGGTGATAATCTTAATTCTAGGCAGCATCACGGTGACCTACTCGGCATTGCTTATACGTATGTTCGCACCTTACTCTTTAAGTTCTGAGCTAGCCAGTAAGAATATATATGGGTATATGCGTTAGCCCCAATGTATAATGTTTGACTGACCTCCACCAGCTTGTTAGCATGTTCACGGAACACCTGGGCGTACTCCTTGACCTCCTTCTCGTTTCCACTCTTGGCCGCTTCAATGAGCACCAGCAGCGGGACGTTGGTCTCCAGGAAAGAGTCTGAGATGTGGTCCATCACTGCCTTTCGCAACTATAATGCAGAAGAAGAGAGATGGGGAAGAGGTCATATCATTAATATTATTGCAGATGACTTCACTGTATTACATTTGGCAATGATTGCATATCACTTAGCATTGGGGTTAATATGATGTAGTAACATAGTGCGGTGAAAGGACAGAGAGAGAGGCGAAGAAAGAGGGAGAGGAAAAAAGAGGAGGCCGGCTCTCAATGGACAGGAGTGCATATTGCTTGTAAGGTGTCATCTCTCCCATAGGGCCATTTACTAGGGCAGACTTTGAGACTTATGTCTTTGTTTATGGGATCATTTTTGAACCAAACTGGAAGGGGACTGGCTGTTTTATAAGACAGTAAAAAGAGCCTGAGGTTTCTCCGTGGGATATCTGATGAGCTGCCAGAGGGAACAGTATAGAAACAACAACAGACAAGTCCTTTATCTTACACAAAGAGGGAGTTAGTCACATGAGACCAGTAAGACAGACCAAAATACACTCCAGAGACGAAAGGTGGATTCCCAGACATGTAGCACCACCATTTTTATTGTTATAAGGAAATTAACGGTTGTAAAAGCAACCATTATTTAATTAGTTTTGATTCACCACTAAAAGTGCAATTGTATGAGGGTGTGAACATACTATGCCATATTTAGAATACAGTAAATTACATTTTATTAGGCGGTTTTAATACATTATTGTAATCAGCGCACTGCTATTGTAACAGTAACATAAGAGTTTAACCCCTAACATATGCATCATGAGGAAAAGCAATATTAAGTAACACCATTATGAATAATACACAATAAAACTGTACGAATAGTATGCAGAGCACATACAAATGTCTCAATGAGCTCTACTACACACATTCAAATGAAGTCATTAAAGTGAAAAGGGTCTAATTAAAAACATGTGTGACAAATGTGTTTGACTTTTCAAGACATCTTCTATGATTAGATGTAAAGCAAACAATGTGACCACATGTTTTGAATTAAATGTTTAAGCAGCAAGAGAGATGTTAATGAAGGCTCATAGCTTTGACTGAGGAGAGAAAACGAATTAAACAAACAAAAAATATATATCCAAGCCTGTCAATCACACTTAAATAACCTGCATCAATTATAAGCTTAATTGCAAGTCCACAGAGTGGAAGAGAAGAATAGTGAGTTATGGGTTCCTAAGGGCAAATAATCCATCACTATTGCCTCTGGAAAGAGAATAGATTTGGCCCGTCTAGTGGACATGACAGGTCTGTGAATGCTGTAAACAACCTGAAGGCCACTCTCTCTCTGTAAGCACTACTTTATCCGGATCTCTATAATCTTCGATCACTGATTTGATGAGATGTGTATTGAGATTGATTGAATGATAAAACATGAGACTTTACTCAAAGACCGATAGACATGTTACTTTTGTATGTTGCATCCTTTGACTCAGCAGACTTGCATCAGTGTAATTGGGTTACCTTGCTATCCTGTCACTTGGTGGGAAGGGTGGGGATTCAGGGAAGATGCACTCAGATCACTTAAACAATGTTCTCTCACTGTGGTAAATACAGTAATGCAGAGGAATGGAGAGAGCAACAATGATTGCTTTACCCACAACCTATCAATGTGTCCTGAATGAATACTTATTCTAACCAGGTTTAGAGTGTGAAGTGTTCACATTAGGAGAGTGACACATTTAAGTAGACGCAAAGGTGTAAATATGCATACTAAGTTGGAGAAACACAATTAAAGAGCTGGAAGGAATGTTTGGATAAGGAATTCAATAAACAATGCAAGGCTTCTGATGTCTGTCACATTTTTAGCATATTCTATCAGACAAAACTACATTTGTTTATTTCACACTACCAGGACATCTGTGAATAAAGGGACACAGAACATGTTTGGGTCATGTTTTTCCCATCATATGATCACCAAAACTATGGTATGTGTGAAAATCGGAATAATAGTAGAGACGCTAATCATTAGAGTATGAAAGCCTAAAATCACAAAATAACATTCCAATTGAAATGAGCATGACCATATCAAAAACATAGTATTACCAAAGCTTATTTTACAAGGTGTTACAACACCTCTCTCTGTATGTTTTAAGAAAACCATAAAATACCTGGTTGACCAGACAGTTGTTGGTGTAAGGTAGGATTAAGATTTACATTTACATTTTTAACTGAGGCCTAATTAGAAGCGACTGATTAGTGGAAAACTTTTGTTGGACATCTTCTGTGTAGAAATACTTGTTTTTGTTGTTGCTGAAGATCAATCACCAGTTGGTGGCACATACACGCGCATATTCATGGCAAGTGTAAGAGTGCTAGGCCTCATGATACTCATAAATGCCCAACAGTGAAAATGATTCTGACGGTTGGTTTGAGAGAAAAACTGAGGCAGACGAGTGATTTCCCAAGAAAGAGCCTCTCCTGCACCATCAGCATTCTAATGCCCACACACCTCTCCCACAGAAATCCATCTTCAATCTTTCAGATTTCACCTCCCTCTTTGCTCCACCCCCACCATCTCTCCTCTAACACTCCCTCTGTATTTCGCTAACACTTAAAGGAAATAGACCTGGAATTCCGATAGATAACACAGGCTCTGCTCATTATAAGAGAGTAGGGCGGCTCTTTTCCCCCCATTCGTGCGGTGCCACATTGATTGGAGTTCTGAATGCATCAGGTTTTTGTTTTACATATTAAGATTGGAGACTTTTTGAGTTTTGAAATTGTACCCTTGGTTTTATACCGGGCACGCCATACATATTGTTTTTACAGAAATGCTATTGGAAGCACAAAGGCTGAAGAGACACATAACAAATAAAAAAGCATAGTAGTGAACTAGGACTGCTGTCAGACAGATGGATAGGCACTGAAAAATACACTATAAAGCTGTGTACATTCTTGGACACATTTAAGCTGCTTTCATATTTTGAAGAGCCACTTAATTGAATTAGGATATCGCTTTCTGTGATATTAATGCAATGCCACGCCCAAAGCTGCATGCATATATTGAGGTCCATGACATGGCGTTGATCAAAATCAAAATGGATGTTTCATGCATGAAGAAATTGTTTTCTGAGTTCCCTTGCCTGGACAATACCCTGACCCCAACCGACACCTAAAATGAATTGGATGACCGATCCAAATAAAAAAAAATGCCTTTCCAACATTAATGCTGAACCTTACAATGCTTTGGCTGAATGGGAGAACATCTTTGAAAAACCTTGCAAAGGCTCTCAAGAAAGATCATGTTAAAGGTACCCTATTAATGTCAAGAGATTTGCAATGAGATGTTGAAACATTCAAACCTGGATAAAATGGATACTTTTGTGGACAATTTCATTTGGCATACAGTGAAGATCAATAGTTACATACTCAATGCAAATGGTATGCCAATATGCATGGTTCAATCAACCAAAGATATCTGTGATGCAATTAATACATCAAAACATAGTTTAATTGTACCTGCACTCCTCCCTCCATCTTGCCTCTTATCTTTTAGCTTTTTATTTTATTTTCGCAAGCCAAAGGGGGGACTGATCTAAGATTACTGCCAGCAAATCCCACCTGAAAGTGAAGTGGCTAACAAGATGATGCATATGCATAACAAAGATCTACAGACAAATATCTGTGTTACTCGATGATAAGTGGGAGGCCTTCAAAGATGAGATTGGCATTAATTTGGCGTATTTGCTTATTAATTGGGAACATGTTTGGATTTCGTGGGATTAGAAACCTGCTCAGTCAGTGGCAAACAACCCTTATGATCAGTCTATGACTCAAAAACAAACAAATCAATTCATATTCATAGCATTGCAGCGTATCAAGTTAATTATCCTGTGTAGACACATTAAGGTATGAGTTATTTACAATTCAACATGTAAAGGTGTTACCATGAATATGAAGGTACGCTGGATTTTGGTCTGTTTACAGTTGCAGACAGCTTATGTTTCACTTGTGATTCATAACACATGGCTGTTGGTACCTTGGGGTCAGCACAGGAAAGTTTCTTATTAAAATGTCAAGAGCAATCACAGCATAAACGTCCGGAGTCACGGCTGAAGGGAAACAGCCTGAGCAAATCCAAATTTAAGTAATAGCTCTCATATATGATATATATCGGGGAGCATGGGAAGATGATTAGTGAGAGGAGAGTGGAGAAATGAAAGGGGTGAAGAGGGACTGACTTATCATCAGCGGTCTAAGGAAAAACGCATTAGATACAGCATCTCTGAGCCTTTATTGAATGTGTCCTGCAAAATAAAACACCAGCCAGGGGAATCTAGTTTCAGAAACAAGAAGAGGTTGCACATGTTAGGATTATGCATTAAAGAGTTTATAGAGAACTGGCGCTGGAAGTCATTGTTCAGGACACACTGGCTGTTCACCTGCATTCACCTCAGTTATCTGAATAATGATGGGGGTTTCATAATCTAATCAAAATACGTAATCGAGTGTGCTGTTACCAAAATCTGTGTTTGTGGTGGCAGGCAGAACCCTGGCAGCCATGCTTACTTCAGGGACCAAAGCCAGGGATTATTGGACTGTTTAATACTAATAGGGGGAGCAGAGCATTCACTGGGTGGTGATGTATCATTGATACTCGCTTCTTAACCTTCAGGGCGGCTCCATTCTCACTCTGCGACCAATTCTTTAGGAAAGTGTCTTCCAGCCTCTTTCATGCTTAGGACCTCACCTTACTGTAAGTCAAAAACATATTCAAGGTTGCTCAACTAACCACTAACAAAATATATACACACATTTGGAACTCTTGGTATTTGTATCAAGTACTGGAATTGTGGAATTGTAGCTTTAGCTCTAGCTGGAATATGATGACAAGATCAGACATTGTCATTAAAGTCCATGTAATGTCCAAAATAAAAGTTATTCTGTGTTAATAAATCGCTTCATCACTTTCCACTGTTTCATTTGACATATCAACATCAATGATTCTTTCCATAAATACCCCCCAAATAACATGAAATGTGTGCCACTTTCCCGTGTTATTCCGCTCCGGTAGCGAAAAGCTTGCCAGCCATTAACCCAGCTGTGTGACGTCACACGTGGCAAACACCAGCCTCGTCTGGATTGTTTGTTTTGTATCCTTCCGCTATTTTCGCTCAACATATGTGTAACCGGACCTCGCTAAACCTTTTTTTATCTAACAATTCATGATGGGGAAGCGATGTGTAGTTGTGAGCTGTGAATGTTTCCTGATTGCTATAAACATTGATCATGGGTGCTGGAAGATTGTGCACAAAACTCGGGTCAGAATTAAGTTACTACAGGTGTTATGCCAGCTTGAGCTAAATGTCACCAGAGTACAGTGAACTTGCCTAGTGACTGAAATATATAAAAGTTGAAGTGAAATAAGTAAGGCCAAAAATGAATTACGTCTGAATATCTTTATTATTTTTACCACTTTTAATTATTTGTGGGCTCGCACATATACCAAAATAGACTAATGTACACTGCAATAAAGATAAAATGTTACAAGTGAAAAATTAACAAAAGAACCCTTTTTTATTTATCAAACAGTAAATTAATACAATCTTACAAATTTGTGATTTGGAAAATGTTGTTATATTTACATGTTTCTTTGGAAAAATAATATTGTAAATGATGTACTTTGTAAATTATTTACATCATGCGAAACCATTTTAACCAGTTCAGCTGCATGACTTATGTCAAATTACAGATTTGGCCATTGAAATCCCTGATAGCGGCCTCCCGGCTCAGGGTAAGTCTTCCGTATCTCGGTTACAGCACATGCAGCGGGACTCTGATTTTTGGGCCGAGTAGGCCTACACCCCAGCACCAACGTACAAACTGTCGATAAGCTGTATATAGATACTTCCTAATGAAAAAAAAGTATACAGATTATAAATATATTTGGAGAAAAATAAAATGTTATGTAGTAGCCTACTATTATGTAGCAATTGTTACAAATTGGCTTATAACATGATATTTGTATTTTACTTGTACAAAATAAATATGAGGTTATACATGACTGCTTGACAGAATCATAGACCTCTTATATATTTCCTCACATGTGTAGTTGTTTCTTTTCTCAAGCATACATTGAACTTGCATACACAGAAAAAATAAAAGCCAAGCTGTTTTTGACTGCTTGAAAGAGTTTAATGGTATCTTTAAAAGTGTACCATATCTGTAGCGACTAAAAGTATTATATGAAAGCAAAGCTGCAATAGGCAGTTGGGTCAATCAATATTTACTTACTGGTGTAGTGGGCCATCAACTGCTCTGTGTTGTTGTTTGTATTGAAGATACGCTATTTTCAGTGTCCAAACACTGAGACAGCCTTCTCTAAAGCCTGGGTGGCTAATAATGCACCTTGGTTTCTCGTCGGTGTCTTCTATCTGGCAGAGTCCTGCACGGGTCTGATTTTCAAGACCCGCTCCCGCCCCGCACCCGTGACGTGCAGTACCGAACCCGCCCCGCTACCCGCACATATTGCCAATTAGTCCCGCAACCCGACCCGACCCGCCGGCACATGATCCGCAACCCGACCCGAACCCGCATATATATAAGCAGTGACAACGTGCAATTATTAACACACGCAGTTGCATATTTGGCTCAAAAAGCCTGGGATGTTGTTTATTTTCTCCATCTAGGATGACACCAAAAGCCTCCCAGACGTTGGATTTTGCTCTTGAGGAAGAGTTATTGAAAATGCTGTATTCTCCGCTATAGAGAGCTTCACCTCAGCCATTCAGAATGTGGTGCGCTCAGCAGCAGATAGATGCACTGCAGAGGTTATGATTATGCTCGGTACCGCGGAGGAGAGGTCTGAGGATTTAAACATTAAACTAAATTATTATTGTTTAAATATATTTATTATGCAACACCCGCAACCGGACCCGCATCATCTTTGTTTTACCCAGAAGCGAACCCGGAAAAAAGCGTTTGAAAAAATACCACCCGCAAATCACCTTTTTTGCGGGTCACCCGTCGGGTACCCGCGGATACCCGACCCGATGCAGGACTCTGCTATCTGGTCAGTAGGTTGCAAACTGTCTATTTGTTCCATCACCTGCCAGATCTCTCTGCAGCATACACATTCATCTGCAGTGGGCATGCTTTCACAGCATTGACATGTACACCTGAATATTGTAGGCTACATAACATTAAAAAACAAAACAATATCTGCCGGACGTGTGAGGAACAGATGACAAATTAAGATCGACATTTAGTGCAGGTCAAACTAAATAAAACAGAATTTACCATTCAGTATTGCCGACTCGAGTCTCGCCGGCTGCGGAATCCGCTTCTCTTTCACAAGTTTCTGCCTCGTTGTTCGATTGCTGGGCAGGAGGCTCGTACTTATAAGGCAAAATGCCTTGAAGTGAAAGGCTAGCTGGTTCACTCTCTACTTCTGTAACTGAATCCAGATAACCCACTGAATCTGAGCTTGAATGATCGCTGTCGCTGTCGCTGTCTGAAGTTATCGCGTTGCTTGCCATTTGGACTGATTTGATCAAATGGCAATGTTTGCCACGTGTGACGTCACCGCTCGTTCGGGAGTGATCGGGGGCGTACTCGGCAAACTTCGGAACCAACATCGGTTTTTAACGTATATGTCATTTAATTATGACGAAACTTTAAACATTTGTATTTATTTTTATTCTGGTGATATCTAAACTACATGTTAAAAAACACCTGTGTTAGATGCATTACATGGCCTTTAAAGGCAAACATTATAATAAATGCAGAAATCTCGCAATATATATATATATATATATTCTGTCTGGAAATAGCTTTGTGTGAGCAGGCAAGCATTACCCACTTGATTGGTCAATTTAAAAGCCAAAATTAGCTGTTTAACCTTACACAATTAATATGATGGACAGATACAGAACAGCATTAGCATGCCTTTAATGATGTTCTTTCTGTGGCTATCTTGCGTATATAAATCACATAGTCACTCTACTTAAGAGGAAGGGTTTAATTATACATTTGGATTAGTCTAGCTTGCACGTTCTGGCTCTAAACTGCCTGTGTAATTTTGGTCAACTTCGATAACAGGGAATTTACAATAATATAGCTAATGAAGCTTTCATGTAAACAAACGTTTTGCAGGAAAGTATCAAAGGGATTCAAAGCTAATGTTGAATTGTTAATCTCAACAATGAGTTACATCTGACAAGTTTTGAGCCAGATGTTCCATCTTAACATGATAACCCTAAACAATTAAAAACAGCTGTACCAATCAACAAACTAATGGCAACAATGGAAATGATTTCAAAGTCCCAGAGCAGAGAGAGGCAAGGAGAGAAAGAGAGCAAAAATATGTGAGGCGGTTTTTGCTTTAGGGAATCCTGAGAGCAGCCATCAGTCAAAATATGGCCCAGAGAGATGATTTGACAGATGCATTCATTACAGACAGGATGACAGGGCGTACAACACATGGCTCATTTCCAACAACTTTGTTGAATCAGTTACTAAGTGAATACTGATACAAAGGGAAGACAAAATGTAAGATAGGGCGACTGTGGCTGCGAGTGAGTGCGGTCCTCTTTCAACCAGAAGGTGGTGGGTTCGATCCCAGCCCATGCAGCCAACATGGCGATGTATCCTTGGGCAAGATACTTAACCATGAAGTTGCTCCCAATGGCATGGCCAACAGTGTGTGAATGTTAGGTCCTAGAGTAAGGTACACTGCTCTGTGTGAATGGGTGTGAATGGGTACATACTACATGTCACTACATGTAGTATGTAAAGCGCTTTGAGGGGTCTTAAAGACTGGATACAGCGCTATATAAGTACAGTCCATTTACCATTTAAGTCTTAGAAACATGCTCTGTTTTGTATTTCTTTTTGTTGTCCCCTGTTATGTTTTTTTAGTAAAAAGCACTTAATCTCTGTTAGACTTGCACTGTTGATTACATGTCATAGTTTTAAAAGAAGTAATAAACAAACAGCCATGATAAAGCAAGATGCACAGATTGCAACATTTAGGTGCAAGGTGGTTGTAGTGCTTGTTCTTTATTAGCTCTTCCCCGGTGTAAAACAATCCAAAAAAGGTTGGGGGCTAAAGCAGGTCTGATGGCAGCTATGGATGTGGTGTAACGTCTTTTTTTGTAAATAAAGGCATTATATTTCTTGATTTGACAATGTATGCCTATTCTCTGTTAGGGCTTATGTAATCATTGGGCTTTTTTTGTAGCACGTGCTTCTTTTTTCATTTGTTTACAATGATTAGTGTGTCAGGCTCCATGGTCTTCTGAGGTCATTCAGAAGTGCTTTAAGTTGAACATATTATATATATAAACATGACTCAATTAAGCCAAATCAAGGGAAATGACGGGCTTTAGATAATGCTAAAGCAAATATATTAGAGTAATGCCTAAAAAACGTAAAGGGGGAAGGCACAAGCTATTCTGATTCCAGGAACAGGAGTAGGGTTTGTTACCATAGAAACCTTTTTCAAAATAAAGTCGGAACATGAGAATTCTTAAAACATGCTTTGGATATCTCAGGATCAGGATGAGGTCATTTTTGGCCAAGACAAACATTGCAGGTATTTTTGTCCTGAATTGTTGAAGGCTGAACCGAAAACAAAAGGAAAAATTACCATTATAATTATATACAACGGTCATGTAGATTTGATCATTTTCAAACCTGAATTGATGAGCTAATAACTGAGCTACAGGAGCTCTCATTAGCTTGCCTAGCCATTTGTTCAATATCTTGCATTTCTAGCTTGTTTTTTGTTTTTATCAGAAAACGTGTTTAGCTGATTTTTAAGTTAAACTTACAACTTACATTTCTATTTGCCATGTTGCATTTCTTTAGAGGAACAACGTGGAAACAATTACATTAAAAAAACAATATATAATAAGTATTACATCACTAGTTGAATGTACATAATGGGATTTGGTCTGTAATAGGGTTTAATGGGCTCAACCACTCATCTCTAGGCAATCTGATCAATATTTGCATGTCAATTCTGTGGATTTAAGGTGGAGGAGTTAGGGACTTCAATACCTGCAATAGTCAGCAAAAAAACAGTATCAACATTATGCTAATTCTCCAGGTTTTCTGGCAGTATTTTCCCTTTTAAACAGTTCAAATATGATCCACGACCAAATAATATTGAGATCAGAATGGAGAAAGTCCCATATTACACACATTTTCTTTTTTTAAACAAGCAATTGTATTTGTGTTCTACAGTAATTGAACATGGTGACTGTTGTATTGATAACCCATCAAGGTTAAGAAAAAAGGGGTTAGGAAAGATTTTGGTTGCAGTTGATAAAAAGGCAAATTATCTGTATGTGATAATTACATGAAAGCCAAAGAAGCTTCATACCCATCCACCTCCATGACACCTACAGGACTGTCTCAGAAAATTAGAATATTGTGATAAAGTTCTTTATTTTCTGTAATGCAATTAAAAAAACAAAAATGTCATACATTCTGGATTCATTACAAATCAACTGAAATATTGCAAGCCTTTTATTATTTTAATATTGCTGATTATGGCATACAGCTTAAGAAAACTCAAAAATCCTATCTCAAAAAATTAGAATAGTTCCTCAGACCAAGTAAAAAAAAAAGATTTATAACAGCAAAACACAATCAAACATTTGAAAATGTCCATTAATGCACTCAGTACTTGGTTGGGAATCCTTTTGCACGGATTACTGCATCAATGCGGCGTGGCATGGAGGCAATCAGCCTGTGGCATTGCTGAGGTGTTATGGATGCCCAGGATGCTTCAATAGCGGCCTTTAGCTCATTAGCATTGTTGGGTCTGGTGTCTTTCAGCTTCTTCTTCACAATACCCCACATATTCTCTATGGGGTTCAGGTCAGGGGAATTTGCAGGCCAATCGAGGACAGTAATGCCATGGTCAGTACACCAGTTACTGGTGGTTTTGGCACTGTGGGCAGGTGCCAGATCATGCTGGCAAATGAATTCCTCATCTCCATAGAGCTTTTCAGCAGACGGAAGCATGTAGTGCTCTAAAATCTCTTGGTACACAGCTGCATTTACTCTGGGCTTGATGAAACACAGTGGACCAACACCAGCAGCTGACATGGCTCCCCAAACCATCGCTGACTGTGGGAACTTCACACTGGATTTCAAGCAACTTGGATTTTGCTCCTCTCCAGCCTTTCTCCAGACTCTGGCGCCTTGACTTCCAAATGAAATACAAAACTTGCTTTCGTCTGAAAAGAGGACTTTGGACCACTGTGCAACTGTCCAGTGCTTCTTTTCCTTAGCCCAAGTCAGACGCCTCTTCCGTTGTCTTGAGTTCAGAAGTGGCTTGACCATGGGAATACGGCTATTGTAGCCCATTTCCCGGACACGTCTGTGAACAGTGACTTTTGATTCCTGGACTCCAGCTTCAGTCCACTGTCTTTGAAGCTCCCCCAAATTCTGGAAGCGACTCTTCTTCACAATGCTGTTAAGGCTGCGGTCATCTCTCTTGGTTGTGCAGCGTTTCCTGCCACATTTCCCCCTTCCAACAGACTTTTTGTGGATGTGCTTTGAAACTGCACTCTGTGAACAGCTTGCTCTTTGAGAAATGTCTTTTTGTGTCTTACCCTCCTGATGGAGGGTGTCAATGACGGTCCTCTGGACAGCAGTCAGATCAGCAGTCTTCCCCATACTTGTGATTTAGTTTACTGAACCAATCTGAGTGTTTTTCAAGGCTCAGGAAACCCTTGCAGGTGTTTCGAGTTAATTAGACGATTCAAGTGATTCGTTGAACACCCTACTAGTATACTTTTTCATGATATTCTAATATTTAGAGATAGGATATTTGAGTTTTCTTAAGCTGTATGCCATAATCAGCAATATTAAAATAATAAAAGGCTTGC
The DNA here is from genome assembly GCF_949606895.1 of Notothenia rossii. NCBI lineage: Eukaryota > Metazoa > Chordata > Actinopteri > Perciformes > Nototheniidae > Notothenia > Notothenia rossii. Next base: position 24,064,435 of record NC_136912.1, on the reverse strand, counting down.
AATATTTCAGTTGATTTGTAATGAATCCAGAATGTATGACATTTTTGTTTTTTTTAATTGCATTACAGAAAATAAAGAACTTTATCACAATATTCTAATTTTCTGAGACAGTCCTGTACACCACATCTACTGTGCTGTGTTGCTTCAGCACAGGTCACATTCCTTTAACCTGTTAAACCCCACGCCTGATTTTCAGGTTTCAGGCTCGAAAATGACATGCCCAGAACAAATGACTATATCTTCACTTCTAAAAGGGGTGAATTAATAATCTTGTTTCTCAAAGCAATGATACACCTGTGAGTTGGATGTAGACAAGTCAGAATCGATATAGATGTTTTTATTTTAAAGTAAATTCAGATTGAACATAGTAAAACTATTTAAATTATAGTGTCCGTCCAAAAATAAACCATTACTTACAGTGAAAACCACCCTTTAATCATGGGATAGTAGACACAAAGCTTTAGGAATCCAAACTATACCATATAATAAGTACCCTGTATCAAGATTGATGCAAAAAAAGTGACATTTGACCTTTTTAGAGAGGTTTAGAAAAAAAAACATAACACTTAAGCTATGAATGCATGAATATATGAGAGCAATTGATTTATTACCAAAATAGGGTAGTATTGACATGAGTCTATGCAATATCATCACTATCAAATCAACAGAAGTATATGATAAGGTAAGATGGACCTCATTGTTAGTCCAACAGACTAACATGAGTAAATCACAGTTATTAAACCCTTAGTGCATTAAAGTGCTATGCAATTCCAGAAGCCACAGCTTTGCCAGCTTTTGAAGTGTAACAGATAAATCAATATAGTTATTTATAGGGTTGAAAGGTGGAGTTGCTATTTGATGGGCGATCTGTTTTGAGCATATACTTAAATTACACGTACAAAAAAAAACCAAACCCTGAGTTGAATAATGTTATTGATCATTATTATTTGATTATTATTGATTATGTTATTGATTATGATTTATTTACTGTTTTTTGTTTCCTTTTTTAAATACTGTATTTATTTTACTGTGATATTTATTCCTGTGCCAGATATCTCTGTTGCCTGCCGTCAGTGCAAATTAAAGTATCAATTTTTAACCGATTGAAGGACTTGGATTGTATCGACTTTAATCTCCCTTCACTAGCTACTGCTTCATTTTGGAATTGACTGAATTTAATAACAATAGTGTGTGTGTTTTCAAGCCTGCCGTGTACGTACAGCACAATATTATAATATTTTCAAGGGTTTTAAAGCTCTTAATGGTCTTGGGCCTAGCTATTGATTTGATTTGATTTAACCTATGAGCCCTCTAGAACCCTCAGGTCTCCTGGTACTGACCTTTTAATCATCCCAAAAGTGAGGCGTCTTTTTATTATTACGGCCCACGACTGTGGAGCATCCTCCCAGAGGACCTGAGGGCTGCAGCTATATAAATAAAGCTTGCTTTGATTTGAAGACCACAGTTGACATACACATTTTTCAATCGCAATTGTGTTAATATATTTAAAAAAACCTTTTCATACTGTATATGTTATTTCAATTTTCTTTAAATTATTTATTTCATATAAGCCTGCATTATTAAGTCAAATTATTAATAATTCATATTTATTTGACATGTGTCTCATCTTAAAATGCCTTTACCTTATGTTTTGTCCATTATTAATGAAACACATTCATCAGTATGTTAGCAGGGATAATGACCACTGCTGCTATCATTATGGCCCACATCCTGGATAAGAGGGTCGGCATGAAAGAAGCCTCAGTGCTGCCAGCAGCAGATGTAGCCTGCAGCAGGAAGCAGAGAGTCACCTGCTGCTTACAGCATGCTAGAAGTGAAGTTTCAGGTAAAGACAAACTAGATTTTGTTGTCTTGATGTTATGTTGCCAAGGGATAAAAAGGAGATTGTTTTGACTGGTAACAAACCAGCCAACAAACAAGTTGCCCAGCTGAGGGTCAAGCTTTCAAAGAGGCTAGTGGGTAGACTTATTATGTGTTACTTTATTGTGTGTGTGTGTGTGTGTGTGTGTGTGGGGGTGTGTGTGTGTGTGTGTGTGTGTGTGTGTGTGTGTGTGTGTGTGTGTGTGTGTGTGTGTGTGTGTGTGTGTGTGTGTGTGTGTGTGTGTGTTAGTGTTGGTTTGCATGTGTGTGTGTGGGTGTGTGTGTGTGTGTGTGTGTGTGTGTGTGTGTGTGTGTGTGTGTGTGTGTGTGTGTGTGTGTGTGTGTGTGTGGGTCAACATGTAACTGAAAAAACAAAACACCAAAAAATACCTAACTGGAGGAGCTTGGCTTTGAATATGCACTTCAGTGGGAAATCAAGGTCTCTCTTCAGGAAATGTAGGTGATTGTTATCTATTGTGAAATAAAGACTAACTGTGTAATCAATTTCCTTGCAGCAGGGATAACAACAAGTTGCCAGCCTGTAATTCTTAAGCAATTTAGATCCAACAGTTGCTTACACACTCTTCAGTTATAATGTTTTGATGGAAAATCTACTTTTAATGTCATGCTGCGATTCAAACGTTCCTTTAACTTAGTATGATGGAACATGGTGCATAGATTGCTGCTCTGTATTGTCTCCATCAGACTAGGTAGTGTTGTTAACATGTACTGTACATGTATTTAGAAAATTGAATGGTGGGTGGGAAGGACAGGCTTGACATCTGCTGAATGTGCCCTGGATAACAGACAGCTTAGCATTGTCTTGTATGTACACACAACATCATGAAAAAAGAAATTAAATGATGCAATTCTCTAGCGGTGTTGTCACAAGGCTTGTTGTCTCACCTGCTCCCATTTCACGATTTCTGTCTATCACTTGTTCTTGTCTGTTATAATATTTGATACATCCCTTTCACAATGGAGACGTAGGGGAATTAAATGCTCAAACGCACAATAGTGCTCCTCCCCTCAGGAAGGTCTTGTATCTCTACAGGGCGCGACTGACTTGTTAAACTCATAATTACAGTATCAAAGCTCTATGTAATGTCTGCATGTGTGTTGTGAGTTTTCCCTCCCATCTAAACCTGAAGCTCAAACAGAACGCCCATTCTGCCAAGCCAAACCCTGAGTCAATAGAACATCCTGTCAGAGTGAGTACCACCTGCCAGCCTGTCAGGCCGCCCCACAACATGCCCAACGGGAGGGTGAGTTAAAGCCTCCCATCAGAAAGGATCTGAGTCTTAAAAGGGCAGAAAGGACACAACCACAGCTACTTTGTGCAGGTAGTTTCTAATATCTATGTTGCCAAAGTGCCTTTCCTGCGTCAACAAACATATGTTGCTCTGCATGGAAGGAAAGGTTTCTTGGTGAATAGTATACAATGTTTCTTTTTAATGCATTTGCTGTTTCTGGGGCACTATTCCTGCTTGAATGTACTTCAATCTTCCTTAACATGTGTGGTAAAAGTCATGAGAAATGTATTCTTAAGGAATAAGGACAGGTATATTAGAATCATGCTTAAATGATTGTATTAACCTGTTAAACCCAGAGCCTGTTTTTCAGGTTTCAGGCTCGAAAATGACATTCCCAGAACAAATGACCATATCTTCCCCTCTAAAAGGGTTAAATTAATAATCTTTTTTCTCAAAGTAATGATAAACCTGTCAGTTGGATGTAGAAAAGTCAGATTCAATATAGATGTTTTTTATTTTAAAGAAAATTCCGATTGAACATGGTAAAAAACTGTAAATTATAGTGTCCGTCCAAAAAATATTGTATTTATAGTGAAAACTAACCTTGGATGACGGGTTAGTAGATTAAAAGCTTTAGGAATCCAACGTACAACATATAATAAGTACCCTGTATCAAGATTGATGCAAAACAAGTGATATTTGACATTTTTAGACAGATTTAGCAAAAAAAAACCTTTTCTGGGGCCATTTGGCTGGATTTTTCATATCTCTGGCTCCTCCTGCTGGATTTTGACAAGTGACATCTCTTTCCAACCGTCAGAGCCAATGGAATCGAGGGGAACTCCCACATAGCCCTTATTTGGTCATGTGTGTGTATTATACTGCCGCAAGAGCCACAGCCAAGACCGGAAGCAGCATCTAATTTGGTGGCTACCATTAGCAGCTAACTTTTGCTCTGCGATTTTTACATACAAATGGAATTATGGATTATAAATAATTCCAATTATTGCCCAGGAACTTTATCAACCTATGGATTAACCGATTCAGCCGCGTTTTTTCTCGTTTTAATGCCATTGAACACGTCTTTTGATCAGATTAACAGCTACGGTGAGACGATCTCCCTAGAAGCTACGTAAAGGTACGTGTTGTGATGTCTGTCTTTGCTTGCCCTGTCGCAAGTTCGGATCACTCAGTGATGATACTATATACCTAAATAATCTGTGGAACCTCAGCTTTAATCGGAGATCTTGTATGTGCAGCTACGATAAGTAATAAGGGTACTTTTATCTTGAGTTCTGTGCCAATGTCCGTTAGCATTTTTCGCTAAGGGGTAATTTAGATGCTTCTTATGAGACTTGTGTTTTGTTTTGATAAAAATGGTTTATATCGTCAGTTAGCTGAGATTATTTCCATTAATCTGGTATAACACATTAATAGGTTCGTAAATATTAAGATCCCCTGAGACACAGTGTCCTGAAAAAAAAAAACAGGGTCCCCACCGGCGGGGACCTTGGGGCTTAACAGGCATCATATAATATTATTTTCAAGCATGGTGTCTAAAACAATTTTCATAATCTGCAAGATCTAACAGTGGAAAAATAGATAATAGTTTCCTTCATAATATGAAAAATAAATCTATAATGCTTTGAGTTCTGATGTTGCATATCACAGCATGAATCCTGTACTTATTCATCAGTACTTGGGGTTGCTTGGAGGGTAATTCCCTTTTTTCTAGTATTGTGATTTTGTATTAATTGCAATACCTATTGTATTGATATGTCTATGTGCAATGCTTCTGAAAAATGTGAACAGCGATCAGATTGGTTGATGTGATTGAGTATTTTCCCTGCCCTTTTTCAAACAGTTTCCGATGACAGCTTCTGTGTAACGAGCCATCTGGCACATCAGGTTAGTAATAGCCCATTAGAGCATAGAGAGAATCTGCTGCTGAAAATAGTCCCCAACAAATACACTACTTACTTCTGTTTGAGAAACATTTCCTAAAACTACGGTGACCAGCTAGAGGACATTATTTTGCCTTTAAAATTGCACGTACATATTTGTGACCTGTTATAATAATTGAGTCATCATTAGGGAAATAAAACTGAATTTTGTCCGAATTTTATGAGAGATGGGTAAATAAACCTTGGTAGAACATGTTAGATAAAAGTGTTTAATGGGAGATGGAGTTGATGCATGAAACTTGCACTTACCTGTCTGCGCAGGTCCCTGGTCTTTTTGGTCATCTTGTCAATGGCAGAGTTCAATGGGTCCCCTTTCTCTTTCCTGCCAGTCTGCGAAAAGAAACACAAATACAGTGTTAACACAGTTTTAGAATGCCATCACACACTTATCTGTTTGACTATTACTTAGTTTGAAAAAAACAAGTATAAACTGTGTTTATTGAGTGTAACATTTTTTTATAGGCATGCTATATTTACAATAATGCCACATTGTCATTAGACACGTTTACCAAGCACAAAAGCCCTACAACCAATACATTGAAGACATTTTTTGTAGACTTTCGTAAATTATTTGTTAAACTTCATAGGAGCAATGACAAATTGTGTTTAGAGCAAAACATATCGGACATCAAAATATCCTGAAGGCAAAAAAAGATCTTGTGAGATAACCAGTACCTTGGTTGAAATTACAAGTGCTGAACATTAAAACTTGACTAAAAAAGTTTGGTGTGTTACCTCCGCCTATAAATCAAGTTTCAATTTAGTTGTCACCAAATGACCTCCTGTGTGCAGCAGTTCCTGTCACTGCAAGCTCATACTGGTGAATTTAGGAGGGTGTAGGACTACCTTGTGATTCACCTGACACATGCAGAGGCCCCAATCCCTTTTTCTAACCTGACAGGGGTTCCATTGGGAGAGAAGTACAGAGCTTTTCTCTGCTCCAGATTCCCTCCCACCAGTTAACACAACTGACAACTAACCAGTCCAAGTGTCACTAAGGCAGACACAAGGAAGTATTTCATACAGAAATAAAACCAAGTTCATTGAAACACCAGGCCTAGCAGGAGGATCCTCTGTCTGCCCCTATGCCACCTGGGCACCCCATTTACAACTTACCAGCTCTACTCTTTTGTTCAGAAACCATAGAGAAGAGTGGAGTTATTTATACTACTCCAGTTATTAGACTCCCCCTTTAACTATCTAACTTCGGATGGCAGCTTGGCCCGAAGGTTAGAAAGCGGTCAGTGTCTAGGAGTGAACAGTTTCTGCTTCAGGACACATATAAATGATCGGGTACTCTGATCCCTTTAGAGAAAGTCATGCGGGTGTCCCTGGCAGTGAAAAGTGTTACAATCATAAGTGTGCTGTACTGAATGTGCTACATATCAATACAGTTGGAGTTTTAGGATCAATTAAAAGTGTTGTCACTTATTTCATTAAACAGATATTTGCATATAACTGTCTTTAATGGATGACTGCACCATTCAGTGTGTTGGCTGTTCACATCTAAAGCATATTGATAACTAGGATATACAACGTTTTAGAATTTGTTTTTGGGGATCAACCCCTTTGATCTAATTAAATTAAAAAAATTCAAGGCGTAAAAGTAATTGGCAACAACAAAAACAACAACAAGGCTATTATAACTGGAAAGAAGATTGGGGTGTGGGATTTAGGACTACAGCTACAGGCTGTACTCCATCTTGGAAGTGAAGAATCTGCGACATTTACTGCTATGCTGCCAACCGTCCCACAGGTCCTTTCAATCAGCTGCTGCATAAAGTCAAATATCACCTCAGTTCAAACTAAAGGTCTAGAAACAATCATTCATGTTAATTACTCTGTCCTTTAATTTTGCCAACTCACCAATTGAAATATGTGGCTCACCCCTCTTTTGAAACTCGAGCGATGCTGTACAAAAGTTATGCTGCATTTTTTTTCAGGTTTGTGCGATTCATGTTCAAATGCAGCGTTTCATTTCAACAAGTTACCATGCAAAGGCATGCAATCAAATATGCTCATTTAAAATCTGAAAGGCAGTTGTGGACTCTTCCATTTGAATATGTTTTTCAGCAAAGGAAAAAGGTTTGCAGGATGATCACAGGATAAGACACATTGCTCTACTGTGAAAGCCAGAGCACACAATCAGTTATGTCGTTACCAGGCAACCATCCAACAGTTTTGCCCAGTATAGCCTGAAGGCGAAGGTTTTATTTTGCAGAAAAACACATACCTGGTGACATGTATTCCCATTGATCCCTGACTGCAAACAATGATTTATCTTAGACAAAGTAAACACATAACAACAGGACTTTAAGTAAAGGGGCCATTTGGTCGTTATCCTGATTAATAAGACCCAACATGTGGTTGCTTATTTCTGTGTTGCTGCACTATTGTTCTCCCCTTTATATATGTGGAATAGGGGGGCACCTCATATATATGTGTCGCAAATAACTAAATGAGACCCCATCAAACGCCCACCTCACACTTAACCCACCCTGAGGTTAACAATGATTTGTCACTTTCAACGCCTTGGTCATTATGACAGTTTCCACATTATTTCCAAACAAAGAGAAAAGCAGAGGGAGAGCTGCTGCTGTAGACTCAGAAACACAACACGGTGACACTGACTTCATGAGCTTTTTTGACGTTTTATTTTGCACGGGAAGATGTGTTGTCCGTTTCAATGCAACTGTCAGTATCAGTCAACGATATTGGAAGATAGAAACTATTCCAAACCCACTTTCTGAGAGAGATGCCATTTTGAGGACAAACCACAGCAATCTATTTGCAATTTCTTACTTTTGGATGTGTCACACTCTGGTTCAACATGCGTGGGTATTTGCTAAAGGGAATTCACATGTGTGTACGGTCACTGCTGTGACAGGGCTGCTCAATGAAAAGAGCCTGTAGCCATAAAAGCAGATATGATTCCTTTTACTGGCTAATTTATTGCTGGTTTGCCCTTGGCCGAGAGTGCGAGTTGTCTTTCATATGGGCGTTAAGTATTAGAAATTAGTCATTCGTCTCCCAGCTCATATACAGTTATTCACACTCTCTTTTAATAGCAATCACAAAATGCAGTTATTTTTTTATGGAGTAATGCACCAAACTGAACGGAAGACGAATGTTTCTCATAATTTGCACGTGATGTGTCAATGTCGTTTCTTTCTTTCTTTATTCTTTATTTCGAACAGATTAAAAAATAACAAATAACAAATGTGAAAAACAGAATACCGCATTGTTAAAATACAGTATCCATCCACATTCATGGTAATATCTGTATATTCAACAAAAAAAACAAAAAAAGTCTTCATATTAATAATAATAATAAATCATATGTGTCCGAAAGGGAGTAGGAGGAAGCAAATACTTATTAATTCCCACCCCTTACTTTATCAATGATTGTCCTTTAAAATCACTATGCAAGTTATTCCTACTTACATTTATATTTATACATACATATACAATAATTTCTCATCTTCAATCACCTCTCTTCATTCTCATAGTTTTTCAAAAAAGTGTTTCTGTACATCCTTTTAAACTGAATTATGCTTGTGTTCCGTTTTAACTCCTGCTCCAAACCATTCCATAAAATCACCCCACAGTTTGTTATACTCATACTTCTCAGAGTTGTTCTGACCTTGAGTTGTTTAAAATGTAGATTTCCTCTCAAATTATACCCACCCTCTCTGTCTACAAACAATGTTTTTAATTTCCTAGGAAGTAGATTATGTCTTGCTCTGTACATGATTTGTGCCGTTTTAAATTTAACCAGATCAATGAACTTCAATATGTGTGACTTCCAAAATAATACATTAGTGTGTTCAAGATATCCAACATTAGTGATAACTCTTATAGCCCTTTTTTGTAATGTGCATAACGGCTGTAGGATGGTTTTATACGTGTTTCCCCAAATCTCCACACAGTAAATCAGATATGGCAATATTAGTGTGTTATATAGAGTATACAATGAGTTATAGTCCAGTTTGACATGCGTTGAGAGAAACCCACCTGACCCTAACCCGCCTACTGAACTGTGGACATTTGCTTGTGTGTACAGGACGTTTTATGAAACATACATGAAATCAATTTAAATCATTTTTGATTGACAAAAGGGGGCGGAGAAGAAACCAGGAGAGCATTCAGTTTTCCTATCAAAGCATGCCATACAAGCACTCTCTCTTTTCGATGTGCATGCACTGACAAGCTCTTCTATTCAAGAGCAGAGGACATGACAACATCAGTCATTGTGCTGCCTTAAGAGCCTAATGTGTCATTAAGGCACCAGAGGGACGCAAAGGATTAAAGATGCTCACCGCCAAAAATAAAAAGGGGCTTAGCTTCAACCTTTCAGAGGACACTTCAAACTTATCCAAGATGTTATGTATAACCGACATGTTTAATTAAACTGAAAGAAAGAGAGAATGGTCAGGCTAGGTACAACTTTGGGCTACTTATTTTTTATTTCATTTTCTTGAATCAGAAATCCCAGTAGTTTTATTTCTTAAAACTCTTAACTCTTTAATCTGAGTTAAGGAGTTGAAACATCACATGACTGCAGTTTAAAAGGAAAGCACTGTCTGTTTTTTAGAGCTCATACTGACAACCAAGCAATGGCTCTTGAATTTATTTTCTTCTATCTACTACAACTCATTGTGTCATTTTGCAGCTTTAGGACGGATGCAGCATGCTTTCGAAAGTAAGTCAAGAAGGCTTCAAGTACAAAAAATACTCTCTCCCTATACTGCAAATACTCTACTCCTTCAGCACACAATGTCAAATGTATTACTCATGTTGGGTTTCCTGCAGAACATTAAACGCCCATTAAAAACACTATGCATGAATTCCCCTATCACAAACATTAAGAGAGTCAACAATAATGAATCATAGGTTAGTCAATGTGTCAGGCTCATTTTCAGCCGGGCTTGGTCAAAACGGTGGTCTTTGATATGGGCGCAACAAAGCGAGAGAGACAAAACTGAATCACATAATAGTTTTTTTCACCGTGTTTATCTGAAAAACAATTTAACTTCCCTCCTCTCCCATCCAGGTGTATGTGCAAGCAATTCCGCCCTGAAATGCACCGCCATTAAAAGCTTGACAGCACAGTAGGCAGTTGATTCAATTGTCTTCCATACAGACACATTGATTGTTTAGTTTTTGACTGCAAGATAATGGAATGTGCATGTTTGGTTTTGCTGGTAAACACAAGTCCCTGTGGTGTTTTGCAGACAATGTTCCCAACTGTCCCCATCCATTATGTTCTACCCCCTGGTGTGCTCTCATTCATTCTCAGTTGGGGAGAACAAGATAGAAGAGGGTGCCTGGAAATAAGCATCTACTGTGTGGGGTAATGGATGCAGTAGCACTTATTCTTCCACACTCCGGAGACGGCTGGTGGACGGCGCATGCTGATGGTGCTGCTGAGGGCCATGAGTGTGTTCACTCTTTCATGCCTCAACAAAGTAAGTTGTGTAATTCTTCAGTGGCGCAGTGCAGAGGAATCTACTTTAATCTAGTTCTGATCCGATAAAGGTTTAATCATAACAATAGAGTCTTTACAAGCAGAATCATGCACAGGCAAATGTTATATTTTTGTATTAAAGCTTCTACTGCATGTATTTTCTAATGACTCCAAAAAAGAGGTGTGATACTTGAGTTGTTTTTACATTTTTAGCAATGGGAAACAATATAATGTATATTAACTTGTGCTTTATTGATTCATTAAGACTGTTTACTATGTTTATTACTATTGTGAGCATCATGTGAATAAAGTCCAAAGCTTTTATTTCTGAGAACATAAGAAAATACAGGAAAATGTGAGATGAGGGGAAAAGTAAAGTACATACAGGTGATCAATGTCGTTCTGATGCATTTAACACAATATTTGACTGCATTCACAAGTTAATGGAAGAAAATTAATTATTATACAACCATGTCTTTGTACCTCCTTTGAAACTAATGCAATACCACATGACAATACCAAGAACTCCCTGAAACCGAGGCAAGGTGAAAGAAGTGAGGAATTAATCTGGTAATTCATAGGCAATAACATGGCAAATCAAAGCAATGGGCAGATGAATCAGAGGGAGGTAAATAGAAGACAGGTGGGGGAGGAAAAAGGAGATGAGGGGGCACAAGGCATTCCGTCTTATTGTCTCCCAAGATCAATGTGTTAAATGATATCAATTCCGGCTCCTTGTCAATTCAATTAGGCCGGAGCGAGGAGTACAATTACTGTCCAATGTGGTTACACCGTCTGCAGCGGGCTTAAAGGGGAAGGCTGATAACGAGAGGGTGAGAGAGTGTATGTGCCAGCCCAGTGGTGGGGGTTGATAATAGTGGTAACATGTTGGTCGGGTTAGTAGCAGATAATGGGTTGCTAGATCCTAATTAAGATAAGTTGTGGTCCCTCAGCTGTAGTGCCATAGATGGGCCAATTTGACTTGTTCTCATTAAGTGGAACTTAAAGAGGTGCAGCGGTGGCTATCAGTTAGTTTGATTACAGGATACTGAAAAAGAAAACACGCTGTAATGCCTGTGGGTGGAAAAAATACTTCTAGATGAATGCTTCAGATTAGAATTGTTTTTTTTGTTTGTTTTTTTAAATGAGATGTCAGAGCTACATGGTACAGAAATATCATAATATCATTATAGCCATTATAACCCACTGGGAAACTAATAGATGTACAGCACAGGCACAATGCAGTGCTGAGGAAAATGAGCACAGAAATATAATTCACATGCACTGCACATTGTAAAAGGTTAGTTAGCTTAATATTGTTCTAAGCGGATTACATGTGGAAAGATTATATGTCATTTTGTTCCATCTTTCCATTATCTATACCCGCTTATCCTGCACAGGGTAGTGGGGAGATGGATGGAGCGTATCCCGGCTCACATTGGGCTCACAGCCAGCCAGCCAGCCTGCCCTGCTCTGGATGGCCGTTTATCACAGTGCTAACATATTAAGACAGACAACCGTTCACACTCACACTCACATACAGGCAATGTAGAGCCTCCAATTTTCTAACTCTATGAGAGAAAACCAAACAGGTGGAAGTCCATATAGACGTGAGGACAAAAGGCAAACTGAACCGTTATCAATTTTCTTTTAATTATCTTTTTTCTCAATACGATCTGAAATCCCTTCCAAGAGACGCTTAGACAAAGTAAATGTAACAAATCAAAGGTGTAACTTGGGTTCTCACCAATCTTGGTATTGTATACATTACAAACATATACAATTATGTTGGCAAGCTTTACAAATTGGAAGATATATGGTGAATAAAGGTCCACATGTAAAAAAAGAAAAATTCACAAAACCTTTATCTGGCAACAAAGCAGCAGCGTTGAGGATATATCTTTATTTGTGTTATACTTAAAAGTGGAACATTCAGATTGGAGAGCAGCATTGCACTGCATATAAGATTTGGGTGACATACTATACACATTATTTTAACATTTTTTTTTTTTTCATGGAGCAGTTTGGAGGGAGTTAATAAGGGAATGAAAGAAAGCATCTTCACTCATGTGAAAAGAAAAGGTTGTGTGGTTGTAGGCGTTGATTAACAGATGCATTTCATACTGTTTATGTAATGCCTTGCATGTAGGTCTGCACACTGGACTTTCCTGTCTCTTAATGAGGCTTAATGAAAGTGATAATGACCTAAGGCAGTGGCTTTCAATCTGTGTCTTTGGGATGCCCCACGCACCATATGTACCTCATTATCCTTTATGTTTCCTACATTGTTCACATCAGTTACCATTTTAAGGAGGGCACACAGAAAGCTATCCAGATGATGTCGTATGAACTAAGTAAACAAAATGTGTTCACTTGAATGACCAAAATAATGTTTTCGTTAATGATATTAAAACCCAAATGGATAGACACAATTGTTGATGGATGAATAAAGTATTCATCATGTTATCTATAAGCAAACAATAGCATTTCAGAACAATCATGAGGTTATTAGGTTGTACAAATCAGCTTTTATCAAACACAGTTCAGATTTCTTGAAGTGTGTATTGTGTTTAAATGAGCACATACATAATATACTATAAATGTTGTTGGCATGGCCTGTCAAATGGTATACACCTATATCATATACTGTCAGTTAACTTAACATCTGTAATCCATACTACTACAAATAGGAGTAGCCTCCCACACATTAGCACATCCTAGAGGCTTACTTTAACCACACATACACACATCTATAACAATCCTGCAGTTCTGCAGTCGGAGAATAATTAAGTATCCAGAGCTCCTTCATATAGCCTCAGGACAGCTAGTACACTTCCAACCTAGCTGTACTGCTCGTACGAGGGCTTCATGTCTCTTCTCCTCTTACATGGTTGCCCATTGTAACTATAACGGGGCTGTTAGAGCCTGGCAGTCTCCTGTAAGTTAAAGCAGCCAGAACTGCGCTGCCTGAGGAGGAGCCAGAGTGCCTCCTGGCACAAGCTCTCTTATGTTTAATGGCTGCTGCCGTTTGCTTACTCCTCTCATTACACTGGCTCATGTTTAGACTGAGGGCCTGTCACTGGCTATTAGCATCTGTGGTCAAGCAGGTTGTGGATGAGAGGAAGCATCTGGCTTATCATCAAGCACCTCGTAAGTACCAAATGAGCAGTATGTTTAGGATTGGGCACACATAGAATGAAGGACACCCTGTGTACATGGACACGTCGTAGATTGGTGCAACACAATCACAACATACAGAGTCAAAATTAAGACTGATAATAAATAATAATAATAATAATAATAATAATAATAATAATAATAATAATAATAATAATAAACTGATATGTTCTTCTCCTGATGAGTCGAATGTGTTTTTATGCATACTTGGCACAGACATTTTATAAATTATGTTTATGGGGCATTTTTGCATTTATATGAGATGACACAGTAGTAAATGACAGGAGATATGGCAAGAGTAATGATGTTGAAATGAGGCCAAAAGTCACAGAATAAAGAGCCAGAATGTGACTGGGTCTATTCTGCATATACAACATTATCATTTGGCCAGGGGTTTGCAGTGCATCTGAATTATCAAATTATCTTTCTTTTGTACTTTGTTATTTACTGATGGCTTCATGGAAATGTAACATCACTTTTTTTCATATGACAGTGATAAGAACACAAATCAAAATCTGACCGGATATTATTTAGGAAAAACAACAGAGAGAGGAAGCACACAAATAATGGACTGCAGCAGTGGCAGAAGCAGGAACTGACACTAGATAAACAGACGTAGAGCAAAATGACATATACTTAACCCCTTGCCCTTATTCCTCCTAGCTTCGCACTTTCTACTTTTGTTGTTATTTTGTTTTACTTGCTTGTAAGCGCTTTGAGCACCAGGAAAAGCGCTTTATAAATGTAATGTATTATTATTATTATTATTATTATTATTACTTGAATATTTTTCTTCTCACTGTGCCCTTTGTTTGATTGCTTGATTCATTCAGAGCATATTCAAAAAGTATACACGTATTTTTGTTCGAACGGGATAACATATATTTCAAGTTTACGGGATTATGCATTACAGTAAGTGTGGTTGCAGATATGACAAGAAGTAATGCTAGATGTGAAATGTGTAATTGACTAAACTACTGTAACCTGCAGGTTTTTGAATTTTCAGACAAAAGCTAGTTCTAAAAATTCCGACTTTCTACAGCCTTTTCACAAAGAAGGAGATACAGACACCATAAATACTTTTTATACATCTCTCTAGTCAGAGTCAGTACAATGGCATCAGGAGGCTGTAAACCATAACCTCCATATTTCGGTTTTTACGGTAGGACAAAAGTATCCCAAAGCAGCCTGAAACAAGGTATGTCGGTGACTGCATAACACAGACAGTAACTTGCAGAGGCAGCACTGGATGTCGAGGGCTCTGACCTCCACAGAATACTCAAAATATCCATGGTAGATGTGCCCAATTATATATTAAACTTGTATATGGAGTGTAAATGGTTACTTAAAAAACACTTAGATCCAATTCAACATACGAGTTACGATGGTTGGTAAAGCTAGCCCTGAACACACATTGTGAATTGCCTCTCAGGAAATAAATTGTGTTCCGGTTGATTTACTGATCCTTACATAATTCATCCGTCGTTGAAAAACACCAAAGTACGCGGTTACATGCGATTGGACGTCATGCTGCTATGAAGTGGTTTAAGAATAGAAATATGGAGAAGAGAGGAGGTAGGGTTACATATTACTGTAAATGTGTTACGTCCCGTCCACACACAGGCATGAAACAAATCTTGAAAAACCTTGATGCTGGGCGTGTCTGAAGCTTGGCGATTTCACGCGCCCAAGGCGACCAACAACCAATCAGGAATCTCCCAGGAATCTCCCGCCCGCCCCCGGCATACAAAGCCTGTCCATTCAATGTTAAAACAAAGTAAACTGGATATAAACTCCCCAAACAGGTGAAAACCTACCAGTTTCACCAACTGTCTCTGCCACCTCCCTCCATGCCTGGTTCCTCCAGTTTAGGTCCCGGTAGGTGAACAGAGAGCAGTCGTAAAGGACCGGGACATTTCCTACAGCGATGATTAATTTATCCTCCATTTTATGACATATCTGCATACAGTACACGCGGTTTGATTGGCTAGCGCTTGCACTGGCGGGATTTGCATAAACGGGATTTGATTGGCTGATGCCAGCTTCGCAAGCATTGGGAGCATCAAAAGTTGAACATTGCTCAACTTTTGATGCTCACGATGCTTGCAAAGCCGTGCTCCGCTCCCCACAATGCAGTTTGGCGAAGATTAAAAATCTTCTACGTCACCCCATTCAAGTGAATGGGCGAAGCTTTGAAAGATTTTTTTCATGCCTGTGTGTGGACGGACCGTAAGGCTATAAGGTGCATAGTTTCAGGAGAATAAGAAAAGAGTGATGGAAATGTCTGGTTATCAGACGGAAAGAGGAAGAGCAGGGGATACAAAAAGTCTAGTCCTGCAGCAGCAGTATGGGAGCTAGAGCAATGCTGCCTGCAGCCTCCCTGAACTGAATAGCAAGTAGTTTGCGAGGGAGGGACTGAAGGAAGGGCAGCAGGAGAGAAGAGAAGCGAGGGAGGGAGAGGCTGAGAATAGGTTAGAGAGGGTGAGAAAATAAGAGAGTGGTGTGATATCTGTAAGAGCAGAACTGTGGTGAAGAGAAAAAAGCGAGTCAATGGGGTGAGAAAGAGGTTTGAGTATCATTGATGTACTTTTGTTTCACCGCAGAGCTGAAAAAACTCCATGTATCACACACACACACACACACACACACACACACACACACACACACACACACACACACACACACACACACACACACACACACACACACACACACACACACACACACACACACACACACACACACACACACACACACACACACACACACACACACACACACACACACACACACACACACACACACACACAACCATGATGTGGCTGTCTGCCGGTACTTGGTGTTGTCTTCGGAAAAGAGCGAAGCCTCGAAAACAGTCATATGCAACAGATCACCTATTACGCATGAAACGGGAACTACTGTAGGTCAATCCAATTCAAGGACCTGAAACTAATACTAGGTTAAGCCATAATCCTATTTCATCATCATTTTCACTTTCCTACATTACATGATTATCATCTACTCTGTAGTTACACACTATGGGATTTCCATGCAGGAGTCACAGTATGGACACACTCACACGTACAGTAGGGGTTGACTGTGAGGGTTAAATTCTCAATTACTTTCCTATCAAACGGATATCCTTGCCAGACCCTATACGTGTTTCTCCTTGTGACATCCTGTCCATACCCTATGTGTCACAAACAATGCTGTTACCACTGATTACAAGCTGCTATTAGTTTTACCTTCTGAGTCTATGTGAGTGTGTTAACATGGGAAAATGTACTAATATAGAAACTTATGATGCTGGAATACCATTTGAGTAGGGTTAGGGTCCCTGTAAGAGATTAATAAAGTGTATCTTCTTCTTCTTCTTCTTCTATCTTGTCTGTTTATCTGTCCGTCTGCAAGGTGCAATCACAACACTTTATGG
This sequence comes from Notothenia rossii, assembly GCF_949606895.1. Classification (NCBI taxonomy): domain Eukaryota; kingdom Metazoa; phylum Chordata; class Actinopteri; order Perciformes; family Nototheniidae; genus Notothenia; species Notothenia rossii. The sequence goes on along the minus strand of NC_136912.1, from coordinate 24,047,260 downwards.
AACTGTAATTGAGATCAAAATGAAGGTTGAGCATGAAGATGGACGGTCTGAGAAAGGGTGCCGGAGGTAAGGGGTAATACATGGGGAAGGGGTAATAAGAATCCCAAAATCACACTCTAGCACTGATTAAGAGCAGTGGCTGATGTGAATGCAAAATGGTCCGTACTTTTTATCTGAGGTCGACATCAATGCAGATGTATATTAAATTACAGTACATGACAGCATAATTGTATTCACAATCTATGAATATGTGTTATAACAAATAGGATATGTGTATGACACAAGCCTATTAAAAAATAAAATTCCAAGAATTCAAGCAGCATGCAAAAGAGTTTGATTTGGGCATTAACACAATAATTTCTGTGTTTTTTTTTCTCTGTGAAACACACTTTGATCAACATGTCAAAGCTATACTTTAGCCAGCTTTTCTTTATGAAGAAATAAATAGTAACAAACAGGATGAGTCAATTGAAGCAAGATATGCAAATGATTAAAATGTGCTGAGGCAAAATCACAAGGAAACCGACAGACTTCTTATGTCTAGACATTATCCACCTTAACAGTTGCCTCAGAAACAATCCCTGCTCGCCTGATGGTCTCTTTCCAATCATTGCTTACAACTGTCAAAAACCCCCTCTGTCTATGTGACCTCTTAACTATACTGTGAAGAGCACAGTATTACAGGTCAGAGATGTACCTCCAAAAACCTGACGGACGAGAAAACAAGTTTTGAGAAGCATATTGGTGCCATTTCATCTTTCAAAAACACCATCTCAAAAATGGGTGGACTTGGGGAGAAAACCACTTATCTAGACACTAACATACAGTGGTTTCATATCAATTAAACTCAAACATATGACATGCAAAATAAATGTACACAGATAGCCCTTTGGTATCAATGTGAAGGTAATGTCAGTCGGGCATTACAAAATGTATAAGGAACGATATGCATGTTTTTGACAACTGGGATAATGATGAAAGCTTCTCTCCTGGGTGGGTTGCTGTTTGTAGGTAGAACTAATCAGGGATTAGGGTGGTTTGGAAAATGGAAATACAAATGCCCTTAAGTCTTAGATCTAAACACATACAGCATTGGATCAAATACATACATGTTTATGTTATCATTACAACAATAACATACCTACTGGCTATTGTAGCTGAGACCACCGTAGAGACAGCTGTGCACACAAATAACACAGCTATACCAAACCCAGCTACACAACAGTGTTCCCTTGCTGTAATGATCCAGGGTGCAGCAACTTCAAAGAGTGCTGGAGCTGGCTGAACTGGTGAAATGATTATGTCTCCCACTATCCTTTCATGTGGGCTTTATCAGTCCAGCCACGCAGTGGCACAAGCCACGAACAGAGTTGTTGCTGTTATTAGTTACGAGGAATAAGGAACAGTAAAGCCACACAATATCTAGACATGATGTAAGTGCACTGCGTGACAACGGATTAGGGGATAGGACTTACTGTCATGGTGGGCGTTTGGGGATTGATGTCTTTTCAAATACATTCTCTTCCTCAAGCCAAGTTATTAAATACATTCCTACAATGGTCACTACTGTTCAACTCTAACCAGTATTTTCAGGAAATGACATGTAGACATCACCCTTGAAAATATTGGCTGTCATTTATCAAACCGTCTTGTAAACAGAACATATTCAAGCACTAGGAGAGACATATGCAGCTCTTTTGTCTGATTTATTAAACCGTCTCACAGCATCTAAATGAGCAATGATTTGATCACAGAATGATAAATTGGTTCAGCTGTGGAAACAAGAGCAAGCTGCACCAGAGATGTATCTACATACCAAAGACCCTAATTGATGTTTGTGGGGCAACTCTTGGCCTATGAAAACGGATACCTGGTGCTGCAACATGTCCGTAGGCTACATGACAACGAGGACATATCAAATTATTGGCAATGGTTACTGAGGATTCCCAAAGAGATCCATCATTAGATCTGCTCGATGAGTTCAAGTGCTTAAATGGAGAGTGCATGAATCTCCATATTTGAATCATGTTTGCAATTCAGAATTCAGTTGTTGTTCAATTACTAGATAAAACATGTCATGACATATAGTATAGTGAAGGACACAATATACAGGACTGTCTCAGAAAATTAGAATATTGTGATAAAGTTCTTTATTTTCTGTAATGCAATTAAAAAAACAAAAATGTCATACATTCTGGATTCATTACAAATCAACTGAAATATTGCAAGCCTTTTATTATTTTAATATTGCTGATTATGGCATACAGCTTAAGAAAACTCAAAAATCCTATCTCAAAAAATTAGAATAGTTCCTCAGACCAAGTAAAAAAAAAAAGATTTATAACAGCAAAACACAATCAAACATTTGAAAATGTCCATTAATGCACTCAGTACTTGGTTGGGAATCCTTTTGCACGGATTACTGCATCAATGCGGCGTGGCATGGAGGCAATCAGCCTGTGGCATTGCTGAGGTGTTATGGATGCCCAGGATGCTTCAATAGCGGCCTTTAGCTCATTAGCATTGTTGGGTCTGGTGTCTTTCAGCTTCTTCTTCACAATACCCCACATATTCTCTATGGGGTTCAGGTCAGGGGAATTTGCAGGCCAATCGAGGACAGTAATGCCATGGTCAGTACACCAGTTACTGGTGGTTTTGGCACTGTGGGCAGGTGCCAGATCATGCTGGAAAATGAATTCCTCATCTCCATAGAGCTTTTCAGCAGACGGAAGCATGTAGTGCTCTAAAATCTCTTGGTACACAGCTGCATTTACTCTGGGCTTGATGAAACACAGTGGACCAACACCAGCAGCTGACATGGCTCCCCAAACCATCGCTGACTGTGGGAACTTCACACTGGATTTCAAGCAACTTGGATTTTGCTCCTCTCCAGCCTTTCTCCAGACTCTGGCGCCTTGACTTCCAAATGAAATACAAAACTTGCTTTCGTCTGAAAAGAGGACTTTGGACCACTGTGCAACTGTCCAGTGCTTCTTTTCCTTAGCCCAAGTCAGACGCCTCTTCCGTTGTCTTGAGTTCAGAAGTGGCTTGACCATGGGAATACGGCTATTGTAGCCCATTTCCCGGACACGTCTGTGAACAGTGACTTTTGATACCTGGACTCCAGCTTCAGTCCACTGTCTTTGAAGCTCCCCCAAATTCTGGAAGCGACTCTTCTTCACAATGCTGTTAAGGCTGCGGTCATCTCTCTTGGTTGTGCAGCGTTTCCTGCCACATTTCCCCCTTCCAACAGACTTTTTGTGGATGTGCTTTGAAACTGCACTCTGTGAACAGCTTGCTCTTTGAGAAATGTCTTTTTGTGTCTTACCCTCCTGATGGAGGGTGTCAATGACGGTCCTCTGGACAGCAGTCAGATCAGCAGTCTTCCCCATACTTGTGATTTAGTTTACTGAACCAAGCTGAGTGTTTTTCAAGGCTCAGGAAACCCTTGCAGGTGTTTCGAGTTAATTAGACGATTCAAGTGATTCGTTGAACACCCTACTAGTATACTTTTTCATGATATTCTAATATTTAGAGATAGGATATTTGAGTTTTCTTAAGCTGTATGCCATAATCAGCAATATTAAAATAATAAAAGGCTTGCAATATTTCAGTTGATTTGTAATGAATCCAGAATGTATGACATTTTTGTTTTTTTAATTGCATTACAGAAAATAAAGAACTTTATCACAATATTCTAATTTTCTGAGACAGTCCTGTATATAAATGCACTGTTACATGAACGCTCTTTCACGTACACGTATACACAGTAGGTTATCAAAACCCTTCTAATGGACTTTACAATGTACATTTGAGTTTTTCTGTTTGATGCTAATAATAAGGTCTTATGAAAACATTTCTAAAAGTAGTGTCAAAGTGGTCCAATTGAGTGATATGAATGCAAAAGTACAGTGATTACTTTGCTATGTATAACACATTAGGACGTATACAATAGAGCTTAAGGTCATGCAAATTTCTTTTTTTATATAACCTTTTTAAGAGCTTAATTGAACATTAGCCATTATAGTACCACTATGTGCTTAGGCAATAATACTTAACTATGTCTGAGAGAAGTATAGCAGCACCTTGCGGGGATCTCAAAGGGGGCAAAGTGTGCCCATTGGCTAGCCAGCCTTATTGTCATTGCTGTGACAGGGTCAGGTCTCTGCTGAGGGTTATCGCCTTAATTATGCATGGCCCATCTGGTGGACAAGGCTCTGGTGTAGGTGGGCAGCTGAATCAGACTCTAGCTGGTAGAAGAATGACATGATGTATAATGTCAATGCATAGTCCCTTTTCTTAGCAGCTTAAACAGAGTTATGCCAGCAGATAACGACAACAGTGCTTAGTCACCCAGTTAAATAGACTGAAAGTATAAAGTGAGCCTTGCAACCACCAACAAAGGCGATCCACATTACACACCTTACAACAAAATAACTGGCCATGTGTCACTCAGTAAATGTGAAATGTGTTCAAATAGCCTTTCAGAGCATGGATAGAAGGCAACTTTAATGATACATAGAGTGTATGCTTAGTGATGGTTTTGGTATTTTATCCAGGCCAGCATGGTAACATACATAAACTGCAAATCAAATCATTCCTTTGAATGCATCAAAGGCTCTTTAGCTAAATATCATTTTACAGTAACAGCCCCCACAGTGTAGGCGTTCTGCAGTTTATCAACAAGTTCATGACTTTGTAAACAAAGAGGGATTTTGATTGTGCTCTAGATTTCGAGGTTTGAAATGACTGGGGTGGAGAGAGTAAATCATGCACAAACAATTCTAAGCAGTTAGACTCTTAACACAATACACACTTAGGCACACACAAGCACAAAGGCGACAGAGAGGAAGTGAGGCTGAGGATTTTTCTCTTGTCTGAGGATTTGGCTGCCATTGTCTGCTGCCCGAGACAGTACGCTGCGTTTTAAACAAGTGTGCAGCTTTGAATCCAGTGGCCTCATGATGTGATAACAATTGTTATTTTACTTCTGCTGTGTATGGCTTTGGGATGTGTTATCATGCAGTGTTGCATGCCAAAGATCTTTATTGAGATAGAGTTCCACTATATGAGGGAAAAGGGATAGTGAATATGACTAATTGTAAAAGTAGGACAAATGAACAACTCCAAACTCCCTATGATGTAAAGAAATACTCCGCATTTCAACCTTGTATTGCTTAGGACAATCATATACTAAACAAAGTGTGCAATGGGTTTAAATTGTTGTTTATTTTTATTTTACTTTTAGAAGCGTCTATCTTAAGATATTGCCTAGGTTTCTTGCAATTGTAATAGCAGTTGTACGCCATACGCCAATGTCAAAATAATCTATATTATATGATCATGTGTTGTAAAACTATAGGTTACTTACGTAACCCCAGTTCTCAGAGTAACATGAAGTGAGATGTCTCACTATGGGATGCGCCTCAACGCGTATGCAAACAGAAGCATCAATCTCATTACGCCAATCCTGATTGGCTGGTGATCTTGACGTCTACGTCAGGGAATCCACCCACCCTTTAAGTAGCTTGCGCTACGTCGCAGCGTCATTCAAAAATAAGCACCTCTTCTCGCTTCGCCTTAGCAAGAAGAGCCGTCTGGTGAGACCTCTGACTTCATGTTACTCTGAGAACTGGGGTTACGTAAGTAACCTATAGTTTTCATTCACAACACTCCGTTCGATGTCTCACTATGGGATATTGAAACTCCCGTATTGCTAGACATGCTTATCTTGAAAATCACCAAAAAAACAGAACGTAACAGGTAGAACCCTGTCTCAACGCGGGGCCCAGCACTGCACGGGCCACACTTGGAGCAGAGACATCTAGCCTGTAAAAGCGGACAAAAGTGAGTGGTGAGGTCCAGCTCGCTGCTGCACAAATGTCTTGGATGGAAACACCCTTGAACAAAGCCCAGGATGTAGCCAGTCCACGAGTAGAATGAGCACGCAGGCCCGTTGGTGCCTGCAAACCCTGACTCGTATAAGCCAGAGCAATTGCTTCCACAATCCAGTGGGAGAGCCGTTGCCTGGTAACGGGCTTCCCCTTATGAGGGTTAGCCCAGGATACAAAGAGTTGGTCATTGCATCGAAACTCTTTTGACCTGTCCATATAGGTGCGTAAAGCACGGACTGGGCACAGCAAATTCGGCCGCTGTTCCTCAGAGAACACAGCGGCGGAGGAAATGCCTCAATGTCAATGGGGGTACATGAGCCAACCACCTTAGGTAGAAAGGCAGGGTTGGGCTTCAGCAACACTCTTGTTTGCCCCGGGGCAAACTGAGTGCATGAAGGATGTACAGAGAGCGCATGAATGTCACTGACTCGCTTGGCAGATGCCAGAGCCAGTAACAACACTGTCTTCAGTGACAGGTGTTTCATGTCAGCTTCTTCCAGGGGTTCAAATGGAGGTCGGGTGAGCCCATCTAAAACCACTGTCAAGTCCCATAAGGGCACCAGTGACCTGGAAACTGGGAGGAGCCTGCGAGGCCCTTTCATAAAACGGCAGACCAAGGGATGTTGGCTAGCCGTCTTTCCCTCGAAGCCCACATGGCATGCAGCAATAGCAGCCAGGTAGACTTTGATCGTAGAGAAAGCTCTGTGTTTATCAATCAGGTCCTGTAGAAATTATAGAATCACCCCGACAGGACATTGAAAAGAGATGTGTCCCTTTTGAAGGCACCACTCCTCAAACACCCTCCACTTACAGTCATAGAGGGACCTGGTGGAGGAAGCTCTTGCACTCTGAATCGTGTTTATCATCTTCTGAGGGAGCCCCACTGTATTCAGGTTATACCACTCACGGGCCAGGCCCATAGTGCCAAGCACTCTGGGTGTGGGTGAAAAATCTTCACCCCCGCCTGAGACAGTATGTCTCTGCGTAGCGGGAGCTGCCACGGCTGCCCGCACAGCAGCTGATATATCTCCGCCAGCCAGTACATTGCAGGCCAGTGCGGAGCTATCAGGATCAGTGTGTGGCGTTGTTCTCTAACTCTGGCCAGAGTTGGGGGTATCAGAGCCAGGGGTGGGAACGCGTACAGGAGGACCGGAGGCCAAACGTGCGTACGTGACATTGAACGTTTTCTTTTGATGCGAACAGATCCACCGCGGCCCGGCCGTAACGCACCCACAGCTGACTCACAATCATTGGATGTAGAGTCCAGACAGCAGATCTGCCCCGAGGTTCATCACTCCTGGTACGTGCGTCGCTCTCAGAGAGAGGAGACGTCCGCAGCTCCATAAGATCAGTTTGCGTGCCAGCATGTGTAACTGGAGAGAACGCAAACCCCCTTGGCGGTTTATATACAATATTGTGGTCGTGTTGTCTGTCCTCACGAGGTCATGATGTCCTCTGAGAAAAGGCAGAAAGCGTTTCAGGGTGAGGAACACCGCTAAAAGCTCCAGATAATTCATGTGTGACCGTTGGAGGTCTCTGCTCCAGAGACCCCTCACAGGTCGACCTTCGTATATACCCCCCCAGCCCGTCAGACATGCGTCTGTGGTGACCACCTTCCGCGATAGGACAGCACCCATAGGCACGCCCCGTACTAGAAAAGTCGGGTGCAGCCAGTGGCGCAGTGCCATTACTCATTTCATAGTGACCATCACTCTCCGCCATGACGCGCGGGGTCCGGTCTGAGGGCAGCTACCCAGCGCTGAAACTCCCTCATGTGTAAGCATCCCAGTCGTACCACCAGGATGGCTGACGCCATGAGCCCCAGTAACCGCAGATATGATCTGAAGAGAACATATTTGCGTGGCTGGAAATGAGCGAGGCAAGCCCTGAAGGCTTTCACTCTTTCTGCTGACAGGCGGGCTGTAAAGGGCACCAAATTCACGCGTAGGCCCAGGAAGAGTACAGTCTGGGCTGGGGACAACATGCTCTTTTCTGTGTTTATTACGAAACCCAGGTCGAGCAGGTGTTTTACGAGGACATTCGTCTGCGTAATAGCCTCTTGCTCCGACTGTGCGAGAAGGAGCCAATCGTCCAGATAAGTTGCCAAGCGAATACCCTGTTGCCTTAACGGGGCTATCGCGGCTTCCGTACACCGTACAAACACTCGTGGGCTGAGAGACAGACCGAAGGGAAGTACTCTGTACTCGTAACAGACACCCTGAAAGGCGAACCTCAGATATTTCCTGTGCTGTGCCTGAGCGGCTGCTGCCGGAGACTTTCTTGGCCAGCTCGTCCTCGCCTCGAGTCTGGGCTGGAGACCCGTGGCGGGCTGTGGCCTCTGCTGTTTCGGGATCTTGAAACGGGCAGGACGTGAGGCAGCCTGAGCGAAGGACTGCCATGGGGCCGTTGAAGGCGGTGGCTGGACCCTTCGGGGAAGACAAAGCCGGAGAGCCTCATCCTCCTTCTTTTTGGATTATCAGCGCTGTTGCTTTGAAGCCAGAGCGGTGCCACATATGCCCTCGGGAACAATAGGCATGTCCAAGACGTCCTCTTTTTCCCGGTCTGGAAGGTTCGTCAGGTTAAGCCACCTGGCTCTCTCCTGTACCACCATTATCGCACAGCGCTGAACACGGAGGCAAATGTCCGTGATTGCTGTGATTTCGTCCCACACGGCAGGCTCAGGTTTGTTCGTCACGTCCTCGCAGAGCTCCGCCTGGTAGGCGGTCAGCAGCGAGGAGACATTGAGCGCCCTGGCGGGAAAAAAAGCTGCGGCTTTATAGGCTCGTTCTGTCATTGCTGACTGGAAACAGTCTGCCTTTGACGGCAGCGTGGGGTTCCTGCTCAGTGCCGAAGCCAGCCGCGGGTTGGAGGTGGGCTGCCAACAGCGGCTCCATGGGCGGCATGCGGAGCAGGCCGAGCTTCTCCATGTCCTCACAGTCCAAAGAGGAGGCACCCTGGATTGGGGCCTTGTTGCTGAAAGGGCGGTCTCTCCACGAGACCGACACCTCGCCCAGCATCTCTGGAAAGACTGGTTGAAGCTGCCTCTTCATCCTCGCTGCTTGGGGCAAGTTCTTCCCCTCATAGCGAGATCTGGAGGTCCCCTTGGCCACTCCAGGCCAGGGGATGTCCAGGCTGGACGCAGCGCGTTGGCACATGGCCTGCAAGTCCATACTGAGGCAGGGCAAAGCTGGTGTGCTTTCGCCCGGGGGAGCGGACATCGCCTCCGGCTTGGCAGCCTGGGCAAATGAAACGAAGATGTTATCTTCGTGCTCATCTGAGTCGGATAAGAGGAACTCAGAGGCAACCTCTTCATCCTCCTCCATATAATCCAGCTCTAGGACATCACCCTCCGCTCTCACGGCTCTCGCCGCCGCCGGGCCCCAGCCTGTCACGGCACGGGGCTCCGACACAGCGTGGGGCTCAACCTCCGCTGCGGTCGTCACCATGTCTCGATTGCCGGCCGGCAAATCAACAGACATGAACAGGTCCTGTCCCGACAGGCTAGCTTGGTTCATTAGCCGTCGGCGGAGGCTCTTAATGGTGAAGCGGGCACAATGTCCGCACGAACCGGGGGCATCGATAGCATCCTGGGCGTGTTCCAGCCCAAGGCAGGACGAGCAGACCTGGTGTGAGTCCGTGCTCTAAATCTTAAACCCGCAGCCGCAGAGCCGAGTCCCAAAGCCTCCGTCTCCTCCGGTGTGAGGGAGAGAAGGGTCCATCCTCGTTAGCCGGGGTGTCGGCGTGGAGGGACAAACTAGTAACAGGTATGTTACCGTTTGAAAGAAAAAGTCAAAACCTTATCGTTATTTCTAAAGGAAAAAACGGCGGGCAGATTTTTTTATATTAACTGGTGTGTTAATATCTTTTATCTCCGTCTCCTCTGGTGTGAGGGAGAGAATAATCCGTCCTCGCTTGCCGGGGTGTCGGCGTGGAGGGATAAACTAGTAACAGGTACGTTACCGTTAGAAGAAAAATCAAAACCTTACCGTTATTCCGAAAGAAAAAACGGCGTGGCAGATTTGAATATTAACTGGTGTGTTAATATTCAATTCAATCTTCTTGCAAAGCAAGAGTAGCCGGCAAGCGCCAGTCGACCGAAAGTTAGCTTGTGTTTCAGTCTGTGGACAGTTAAGCTAGCCCGGCTACTGATATTTTGAGATGTGCTCCGAAGCGAGAAGAGGTGTTTGAATGATGCTGCGTCGTAGCGCAAGCTACTTATAGGGCGGGTGGATTCCCTGACATAGACGTCAAGATCACCAGCCAATCAGGATTGGCGTAATGAGATTGATGCTTCTGTTTGCATACGCGTTGAGGCACATCCCATAGTGAGACATCGAACGGAGTGTTATGAATGAGAACATACTCGTGAGTTTCATCCTTTAGTTTATCTAAAGAGGCCTTTTGTACCATGAATGTCTGTTTGCAGCGTGTTATTATACCCAAATAGGTTAAGGGGCCTTTGGCTTTCCTTGCCGGGGTCGAGGTGCAGTGCCCCCACAAATATAATCACATTCTGTGGGAAACACTGCACTCGGTGTCTTCCCTTAAGTTAGGTATGTTTCCTAAAGGTAGCCTAGTTTCATCACACACCAATAGACATGCATGTTAGGCAACAGGGTTTATCCTGTCATTGCCTCTGACCAAGTCACTGGTCTATGGACTGGAACTGAGGACCCTGTGGGGATTTATAAAGGGCAACTTTAACAGCCCCCTCCAGTCATTACAGAGATGTGTTGTGGGGATTTCCTCACATGACATCCCTATTGTAATATAAATGTTGCACGACACTAAGCTTAAGCGATTGATAGTTTTGTTTTACATGTAGGTCTTAAAATAACGTTAGCAATACATTATTCACAAGTGCTAAAAGCTTGTGTTACTGCAGATTTTTTGGGCTGTCCTGTTACTGTGTGTAAACATGACACATCATGATCTGTGAAACAATTACATTACATGCTACCTGGACTGGAATCTAGCCCGCAGGCAACTATTAGCAGGAGAGTGAGAGGCTTTATATTTTTGTTTTAGTTCCGCTCAGCACTAATATCACTTTCATTCTAAGGTTTATGAATGGTTTCACCTTTGCATGGGGTGCAAATGTTTAATCTATACTGGGAATGTAGTAAATAATGAAGTCTTATCTTTGTTGGCAATACATGATGTATGCATGCATGTTACGCACACAGACACTCAAACACAAGCACTTTCACATGCTTGGGTCCCAGTTTAAGCAAATGTCACTAATGTTATCAGGTGCTACAGACACTGACCTCACTTCTAAATTCCGCTTAAAAAGGTATTTAATCAATGTATGTGTGCTGCATGTGGCAAAGCAAAGCCTGGCATAAATGTAAAAGCTGTATTATTTGTGTCTTTTTATTATTCTCAACCATGGCCCTCAAGAGTCCAAAAACAGCAATTATTGTATCCAACAAAGTCCTGTCTGTGTGGCAAGAGCCTGCGATAGCATATGCCTCTGTGCCACCAGACTCCACTGTCAGAGAAAAAAGAGCCATACTTTTACACCGGGTGACATTTCTTCAACATAGGTATATATTAGTCTGAAAAAACTCCTCTTTTGGAAGACACTGAGCTAGGGGCACACGGTTCCGTATTTACACTGCTTTGCTAGTATGACAATATGGTAGGATTATCGTCTTTATTGTACAAATACTTTCCTACACCTCAGGCCTTTACAGAAAAAGATTGTTAGGAATGTTATCCAATAAGTTGTATGAAGAGAAGAGGAAGCATTCAGTAGTTTCTCTTAATATTTGAAAAGGGACCTGATTTAAAAACATTGTGTCCATAATCTCTGTAAGAAAATAGTTGGAAATAAGTCAAGGCAACATGAGCATTTGCTGGTGACGCTCCTCCATTTTCTATAAGTCATCACTGTTGTAACTGATTTCTATTGATACAAATTAAAATACTTTATTTTGGTTCATACTAAATAAGAGTTTGCCTTTACATAATATCTTACATTGCTGATGAGTTTGTATGTGTGTCGAAAGCAGTCATGGACATTTCATGTCAAAATGTCAGAAAAGGGCTTTCAAAAAAAGCTACCCTCTGCTTTAGTTATTGGTCCTTTAACAACTTCAAAAATATCTTACTTTAACATTGTATTTCAACCAGTGAGATTTGATGGTGATTTATATATTTTTCGATAGTCACATAATAGGAATTATGGATTTATAAAGGGGTCTGTGGGGGGGAAGGTTGGGGTAATGTTGGAATATGATCATTGTCTTGAGTTTTAAACTACTGGGGTCAAATTGACCCCACAGGATAAAGGGTGTAAAGTCAATCTGAGGGTAACAGGAGGGTCAAATGTATTATTTGCTTTTTCTGTGCTGTGATATGTCAAAATGTCTTGGATGAATAAGGCTTTTGATGGAGCATGATGATATAATAGAGGCTGTTCTGTGGCTCATGGTGAAAGGTCCATTGTACATCATTTGACATGTCATTGTGTAAAATGAGCTTACCATTCTGCTCACTGAAAGAGTCCACAGTAAATGTATTTGTGTTGCTTCACAACATCCCTCAATTTGTCAAAACAAGGATATTATAAAGCAAAAACAATTAGTTCATGTCATCAGAATCCTGCTTTAAAACAATTCCAAATAATTATGCAACTTAACTATTACATAACGGTAGTGGGACAATTATGAAGACACAATTTGGATAATATTATCATAATGAAAAAATGCTTAATATAAGTATAATATATTTCGTCATATTACAAGATATTACTTTGTTACCAATGAATCTTATCTTTGATAGAATGTTTAATACAAACAATGAGCATATTGTTATCCTTAAATATGCCATGTATTTTTGTGTTAAATTATGAATGTACCATTAGGGAGACGACAAAGACAAAGACCTGAGTCAACCACCGCAGTGTATGTAATGAACATCGGTGTCTTCCTGTTTGTCGAACATTGTGCAAATAATTATTACTATCAAGGTGAGACATAAAGCTCCAATGTACACTGACACTAGATCTTTTTTTTTCTTTTTCGTAAGCCTACACATAACCCGTTTTAATCATTTTTCAAACATTACATTACAAAAACATGATGTTGCTATAAACTGTTTTTGCTGCTGCTTCAAAGTCAATTGTTATGGTCTGCTTGGTTGTACCTGCATATTTATTTATTTTACAAAAAGAGCAATGACAAGCACATTTGCATGACATCATTAGGACTGAAAAGCAGAAGGCCCATACTTCTAATGGCTAATTGAAAGAGCGATGCAGACTTGTGTGGAAAATCACTGGCTGAATTTAACCTTGCTTTAAGGAAAGTAAAACATAGCTTAGTACGTAAGCATTGCATGTGAGTTGCTAGTAAATACCATTTAAAGTGGACCTATCATGCTATATTTGAATAATATAGTGTAGGACCATACCTATATAAGGCATATTTATACTTTTTATTTTTCAAAATACCAAACATGCATTTTAACCATTCCTCATTTCGCTCAATTTAACACAGTCTTTTCATGGGCTGATTCTGTGAGAACAGCACCATCTACAGGCCTGGCATATGTACTACAGCGTCTGAAGCGCTTTCGAATGGCAATGTCCGTGGCTGTCTCCTCCTGATTGGTGGAGTTGGCCCAATAGCCGTAGCGCCACTTCTGTGACGTCATAGAAGTGTTCAAATCTGGATCAGTCTGTATCAGATCCGTTGCAGCCCCTTTTTAAGAGATTTGGGTATGGAGGAAAATAGAGAGGGTTGTGTTTTCTGACACTTGGTGAGTTCCCTGGAACACCGGGGACACATATTCATGTATAAAAGACGTACAAAAGTGCATTTTATATGATAGGTCACCTTTAATGTATGTGCACAATTAAAGTAATTTGAATGTAAAGTTTTCGATGTAGGACTTAATGCTTCACATGTTAAACACAAAGTGCTTGTATCACAAGGTCCATCCGTCTTTGGTTCTACTTCTTTTTAATTGATTGTATTTAGTTCTAGGTTGGTGTTCTTACCTTGCAGTGGGGACACTAGGGATAAAGGCAACAGTCATTTTTTGTTCAAATGTACAAGTGTAAATCAGAGACTCCTCTGTTCGCTGTATTTTGCTCTGCTTTATCCCAACATGAGACACTATTGGAAACATGAAGGATGTACACAGGCTTATTTGGCTTGGGATGAGGCAATAGGCCAGGGTAGTCAGGGCTATCAAAAGTGGGGGCATGCCGCTCCAGAGAGCTGTGTTTTGAAAATAGGCTCTCGCTGGGATTTCTGCGTCATCTGACAGCAGAACAAAGTTCCTTTGGCAGACAGAGCCGAGTCACAGGCGCTGTTTGATGTAGTCCCTGAAGCCAAAAACATTAGAGCCAGAGCACAAATGCATGAAGAAACACACTAAGAAAAAAATGTTGGAACATGTAATTCAATTTAATACTGTGTATGGAAAGCCGCCCCACACAGCAACCCAGCAGATGTGGGTGGAAAACTGACTGTGACAGGTAGCTACAAACCGCGGTGGCTGTTGAAGAATTCTGATGTTTTCTCTGTATAAAAGCATGTCTAACACTGAGAGTGTGGCCGCTGTGTGTTGTGACATGGCAAAAAATCACTGACTCTGTGTCACAACAGGGAACACCTCACTCTGGACATAGCTGGAAGCGATTTAGACCCCTATTAATTCTGTCTTTCACACAAGCGTGGAAATGGTATGCTTTGGTGATCTTTCCTCTTTTCTACTACTTTTGTTAATGGTGAGCCCCGGAAATTGTGAAATGTTTTCTTTAAGTTGGGAAGGAACTTTACCACCAGTGATTTCAAATATCTTGGGCTCTAGTTCGCTAGGGATGATATGATGACGGAGATCTAAAATGGGTCTGTTGCAGCTTTGGCATTATTGCATATTTCACTGCTGTGTTGCATGACACATATATATCTATTTGCCAATCTTTCATATAAACCTTCTTCTCTATATATTAACCAAATGTCACTGACTCTAAGTCATTCGTTTCAACGGTGTCTCAATTCTTCCTGCATCACCTTTGTCATGTACACAGCATATAGATACATGTCAAAATGTCTACTGACCTTCATATAGCATATTATTACAACATTACAATGGGGCTTCGGCATCTGAAATGCAGCCACTCACCTTGTATGTTTGGACACTACGGCGCAGAGTTTACAGAGAACAGTTCTCAGAACAGTGCAACAAATTAAAGAGTCAGGAGCAGTTCTTCTTCTGGTCAAAACACAGAGTCAATACAAATAATGTTCAAGCCATCAATCCTTGAACGAAGACTGAGAACAAAAGTAAAAGGCTTCAGCGGTGACACGATCACTGAAACTGGGCAATAAGAAAGAGCCTAGCCTACAGAATCTGGATTTATACTTAATATTATCGTGTTGTGTAAAAGGGCATTATAAGGTCATGTGTGTTGTTTGTTTTTTTAAACATGTCTCTATGCAAAGGCCAGTCCCTAGTGTTTTATTGGTATTTGTTAGGTGCCAATTACTTTTACTCCAACAGCAATGAAAGCTTTGCTGTCCTAGAAAAACTTAGGTGAAGAGCTCAACCTGACTCAGCTCAACCTGAGTCAGATATGAAAGATGGCATGACATAAACATTGGGGGGTTCAACAAATAGAACAAACATTAAATTAAAGTTTCAAACTTGTTGGGGGCCGGCTTGTGTCCAATAAAGAAGGTTGAAACATGTTTTATGATGGCTGCCCAATTTACACAGGGCAGAGCATTTTTTGTGATTGGAGAAAAAACATAAAACTAAAGGCGATTTAAGATCATGCTGCTTCCAAAAGCCACCCCAGATTTATTGGAACACAGTTTATTTCCTTCAAATGATGAAACACACTCTCTTTACTTTCCCCATGTTGCCCTTTTCAGGCAGATTCATCATTTCTTTTCTCACTTGAAATGTACAGTATATATGAATATCCTCATGTTGGCAACATCATGGCAAGCATGTCAAAGCTCCTTTTGCAGTATAAATCATATATCCATAAATCAACTAAAACATTCACCTCTAAAGCTGCAAATACGGGCACATTATGAAGATATGGCATATTGATTTTTCTGTTTGAGCAGTTGATGGTGCTTACCGAAGCAAACTTTGTATCACATAACACATGCTTCAAGGAGCCGCAGCTGGGGTTTGTATACCCCCCTTTAAATCATAGAGGGATGGAGATTTGGATATGATGTGAGGGAAACCCAGAGGTATACAAACACAAACCTTCACTTGGTTAATGTCTTCCCACGTATGTTTTATTTGATATATTTATGAGATAAGACTGAGTGTAATAAACAAGAAAAAGCCCATGGCTATCTTCATTTATCTTTTAGTTCATTTGCTTTGTTCCTCAGTTCATCCTCAGTTGCTGATTATATAATGGGATTATGTCATCATCAAGTACGTAAGAAGATAGAAAATAAGCACTAAAATGGAAATGAATAATCTCAATGTATGTCCGCTTTTGACCCTTTAAAACTGAGAGAAACCTCCATCTACTGGAGGTCACTATCAATTACAGATGAAGATACCGACCCCCACCACAGTCTTTGCCCAGCTGCCCATCAATATTATCTCCACAGCAAGCCAATTAGTCGTCATCCGCCTTGTTTTGTTGGGTTCGCACAGTCAGGCGTCCTCTGATTAGATAAATGATTTGAATAATGGGCCTGTAATCATAGATGCTGATAATTTTGAGTCTTATTTGATCCCTCAAATCAATTCAGGCTGCTGACAATACACCACAGCCTCTAACCATTTTATCATAAAAATTATACAAGTAATCACATAATCAGCTCATGACATTACATCATGCTCTATAGTTTGAAAAGTTATGAATGTTTTATACACTACTGTATCACCATTTCTAATACAATTTGTAAGTCCAGGCCGGACTTGTTTCAATCCAAACATTTGACAAATGACTACGGTACTTAATGTTTGCTTTCATTAAACAGGTCAAGCATTGGTCCCCATGGGAAACAAGTGAGAGACCGTGATCTTGTCATTGCACCACTCATTATGGTTACTTGATTACAATGTTCTTGTTTTCAAGATCAATAACTCACTAAGAGCTTCCCAACCATGTTTTCCTCGTCAATAGACAAAAAACATGTAATGTAAACAATTCAGCTTGATATTTAAATGGTTGCACCTCTCTAATTTATCAAACTAAACTGTCAGCATAAATCTCAATATCATCATGATAGGCTAACAGCATACTGCATAGCAATCACCCAGTTAATTGTTAAGCCCTTCCTTAATCTCACAAACTAAGCCATCACTACTTGTTAAAGGGGACAAACATCCTGCATGGTGTTGTTGACACTTTGTTTTATCGTTCAATATGGACAATGACGAGTCATATTCAAACAAGGACCTTTAACTGAAAGTGGATTATTTATGGTCACAGAAAGATAATGAAGGTTAATCAAAGGTTACTTCTTTTAAAAAAAGATAAAATCCATATCCTTATCAGCCATCATTCTGTAATATAGCTGTATCTGTTTATCTGACTGTGTTCATGTGAGTGTGTCAGTAGAAATGTGTGCTACACATCCACACTTTCATTCACACTTGTGCTGACCTTAACTGCAAAGCATGGAGCCAAAGCTCTTAAAGTCTTAAAACTGATGGCCTGGATACCCTCATCTCCTGTTCGCTGTGTCAAGTCATTATAGTGCACCAAGTCATTAGCTGATGGTGTAGTCATCCATTACAGCTAAGAGGGAATATAGCAAAAGCAAAGCAGATGATTCCAACTTCAAAATGTCCAGATCATGTGAAGGGCGATTTGTCTTTTGTTTCCCTTGGTGCTCAATATATCTTTGTCACTGTCACACTGTCAGTTCCACAGTGATCAGTGGAGAGTTACACATTTTGGTATGGCAGTTGTAGGTAACATCTGCATACCAAATTTAAAATGTAGACTCCCGCTTAATTAACATTACATACATTATGGATATTTGACTTGTTCATGAAGTGCAAATGAGGATTCACAAAAGGCGAAATCTGACAATGTTTTTTAATCAAAATAACACCAGTGCAATAGCGGTCAGGTGTGTTACTGCACCATACGTGTAAATAACCTTGTTTGTGAGTATTGTGAAATCCCTAGTTGCCAACGCAATGTTTGAGGTAAGCTGTCGAGTGTCAGACAGAGTCAGAACAAAGTACAGGGCTGTTAGGTAATTGTGGTTCCTTTGTATAATTATTGTAATCAAATAGAGAGCATAGTTTCACTAGATGCGGCATGATCATTACCTGATTTTCCCTCTGTTTAAACCTGATCAACTGAAGCCAGATCAAAAATAACAAATACATGTACAAATATCAACTGATAATGTTGAGGACAACAACAAATAAAGTATATACTAACTTTCGAGATGAGTATTAAGTTGGGAGTCAGAGCAAAATACAAATGGACCCTATTACATCTAGTAACATTTTCTCTCTATCTTCTGTGCAGGATACAAAAACATTTGTCAATATGTTGGCATGTGTACCCGCCCGGCATTGTGTAATCCAATAAGATATCGGCACATGTATTCAGTGATTAGAATACAGCCAACCACACAAATATTCACTAAATCTTAGCCTTATTTAATATTTTTTCATCAAGGCTCGGTCAGATAAACAGCTTAACATATTGGTAGTTTAACAGTGAGAAGAAAGCCTGATGTGTTGTTTCATCAATGTGTTTCACCAATGGGTGGGAAATTGTTTTTGTTTTAATGAAATGCTGTCTAATCTCCAAAACCACACTCCAAGGGCAACTCTCCTGCTTTAGAACTTGTTATATTTTACTCTTAGATCCACAAATGAAGTGTTAAGAGTCAAGAATAGATAAGATATGCTGTTTTACACGCAATGCTAATGCAATACTACCAAATCTATCAAAAACATTGACAATGCAGTTAATGGCAGCCCCGGTGACA
Organism: Notothenia rossii; assembly: GCF_949606895.1. NCBI lineage: Eukaryota > Metazoa > Chordata > Actinopteri > Perciformes > Nototheniidae > Notothenia > Notothenia rossii. Next base: position 24,028,410 of record NC_136912.1, on the reverse strand, counting down.
TAGTGGAAGCATCACTCAAAACACCTGAAGTTAGACTTTTAATCAGTTTAGCCCGATTTGTATTACTACGTAATGAGAATGATGGATTAGGATATTTTGTGTAATGCGTCTTTGAATATTTAATAACTGTAAAATGCTCTGAACTATAAATTATATTATTAACATCATAAGTTCTACTTAGAACTATGCAAATTCCTAGCAGCAGCAGCAACCCATATATTAGAAAAAAAGAAGTATATTCTTATTTGTCAAGTTTGAAAGTAATAAAAACAACAAGTTATAATCCCTTTGTAAAATAATAGCAACTCATATTGCTTTTTTTGCAAAAAAGTGTAATTTTCAATCAAAATTTATTTTTGATTTCAATATCTCTAAACATGATAGTGAGCATGACTTTCCTTACATTTGTATTCACTTTGTTCAAACTTTTTTTTTTTTAAACACGATAGAGCTTTCATATTTTAAGTTGTGTTTTTAAAAGTTAAGCATCTCTCAGTAAAATGGAATGACCTCAGAGAGGAAACAAGATTGGATGGTTAGACACTTGGCTGATATGAGAAATGTAAGGCACTGTCACAGCTCATTGTCTTTGAAAATTAATAGGAGAACAATGACAAGCCAGGAGTGATTCCAGAGAAATGCAAAACAAGGCGAGAGCAGACCTTCAGAGAATAATATTTATGTTATAGCTTAATGCTAATATTATGTGGCAAGCAATTACATCTGTATTCAGAAAGGATAGCGTGTCCATAATTGACAATGACATAGAATGCCTGGCTACAGGACAGTTTGATCGAATGAAGAATGTCATGCTCTGGTCTTGATTCTCTATATTCTAGCCTTTAAAGTTGGCAAGGCTCAGCAATGAATATCAATAGACAGAGATTGATTCATAACACAAAGTCATATTTGAAAGCATTAGACATACAATGATGAGTACATTTACATTCTACCATCATTACTGAATGTATTACTTTTGTGAAGTTTGTGAATACAGCTGTGATGCAGAATATGTTGAATCATAATCATATTATTTCCTCCTGTTTTGTTCTTCAATATGTGGACTTGTTCATACATATGCAAATAGTTCTCTGTTTAATGGGTGGAACTAACATAGTGCATCCTTTTTTTTCATTGGGTGAATAATATTTAGCAAATCTGAAATTAGAAAACTGCTTTCTCACAGCAACGTCAAAGGGGCAGACGTTATATGGCCCAATTCATTATAGTCAGTTGAGGAGGGGGGAGGGAGAGTGAGAGAGAGAAAGAGAGAGAAAGGAAGAGAGAGAGAGGTGGGGGGGGGGGTCATTAAAGCTCCTGGTTTAAGCCCAGCCCATTCTGAATATGTAAATGTCTCGGGCAAAAAAAAAAAAGAAGCACAGCAAGAGGAAAGCAACGAGGGAAGAGGGGAGAGAGAGAGAGCGAGAGAGGAAGGGGAGGGGAGCGGCATGAAAAAGTGAGTGAGCGATCAAGGGAAAAGAGAGCAAGAGAGCGAGGGAAAGAGAGCGAGCACTCTGAATTGTGAGTGGCTTACGACACTCAGTGAACAGAAGGTGCTTCTGCATGCGCTGTCAGTGTACGGCTCTGCTGCAAGGGATTGCGCGCTCCTTCGCTTCCCACATTTACCGCCCCTGCCAGCCGACCAGCACCAGCCCTCATTCAGCCGGCTGGGAAAACACCCGGAGAAAGTGCATGACAACTGCAAGCCACGAGGGATGCAAGCGGCTTTTTAACGGAGATCAGACACTGAGATGACAAGGAATACTGTTACACAAGACAACAGTGAACAGGGTTCACCTCTTTAAAACCTGTTTTTTTTTTTCTTCCTGCCTTCGTCACTGAAAGCATGATTACCCGCTTGAATGGATTGAAACCTTACAAGGCAGTGACTGCTCCCAGAGATGGACGATAATATCTGTTGACAGATCGTCTGAAACTTAAACAGGAAGGGGAGGAGAAAAGAGCAAGGCAGATATTTAAAAAGATTTTTCCTTGGTCATTTTTTTTTCTCCTACTGGTTGTCTCTTCTTCCCTCTGATCATTGCAGCAGAGGACTGCGGAGGAGCCAAAGAGACAGAGCTCATGCATGCAGACAGGGGAACTTGCACTTCCTACCATCTAGCTGAAAGCTACTTGGATTCGTTCTCTTTCTGGCTCTTTCACTTGAGGAGAACTAAGACATTGTAAGCCTGCCAAGGATCTGGTGTCCACTGAAAAGAGAGAAGGGAGGGGGGGGAGAATTTGTACCACAGTGGGGTCTTTTTTAGATTCGCACATAATTAGTGTTGGGGCACAAAGCGAGTCGCTGAATGGAGATTGTCAGCTTTTGGATAGGGGTGAGTAGGAATCTTTTCAAATAAGATCGATCAATGAGGAAACATTTTTTTCATCTCCTCTACTCTCCACCCACTGCTTGATATCTAACATAAGCAAAGAGACTTGCCTTTTATCTTTTTCATTTTTGACTTATAAATCTAGTCACAGATTAATTACAAAATCGGAACGAAGAAGATTATTATTAAATATGATGTGATAAATATGATGTAATAGGTGCACAAAACAATATCCAGAGTGGATCAATGGACATTTTCTCAGAGACATCCCTGGATATTTATGCTAATGGATTTCCTTCTAATTGGACTGTACTTAAAGTGGCCACTGAAGAAGCCCCCTGGGTTGATTCTGTGTGTATTGGGAATTTTTCTCAGAACGGTTCCCTTGGTGGAGGGGGTTTGTCCAAGGCTGTGCCGCTGCGACAGCAAGCTGCTGTACTGCGAGGGGCTCAACCTCACAGACATTCCCCGCAATCTGAGCAGTGCCATGGGCCTGTCCATGAGAGAAAACAACCTGACAGAGCTGCGTGAAGGCCAAATGGTAGGTCTGTCACAGCTCACCTGGCTCTACCTAGATCACAACAACATTGACATTGTAGAGGAGGGTGCATTTGACAGGCTAAGACGGGTCAAGGAGTTAGACCTCAGCAGCAACCGAATTGAGATTCTGCCAAATGGTACCTTCAGGCCCCTCCCAAACCTACGCATCCTGGACCTGTCGTACAACAGGCTGCAGGCACTAGAGCCTGACCTGTTCCATGGCCTTAGAAAGCTCACCAACCTGCATTTGCGCTACAATGCTCTCAAGTTTGTGCCAGTGCGGATTTTCCAAGATTGCCGGAGCATGCAGTTTCTGGACTTGGGATACAACCAACTGCAGAGTCTGGCAAGAAACTCCTTCGCTGGCCTCTTCAAGTTGACTGAGTTGCATCTTGAGCACAATGAGCTGGTCAAGGTCAACCTTGCCCATTTCCCTCGCCTCATCTCTTTACGCACTCTGTACATGCACAATAATCGTGCCACAGTTGTTGTCAATACACTGGACTGGACATGGCATTTTCTAGAGAAGATTGACCTGTCAGCCAATGAAATCGACTACATGGAGCCACATGTGTTTGAGAGCGCGCCCAACCTCAAGGTGTTGATGCTGGACTCCAATCAGTTGACCTCTGTGGACCAGCGCATCCTGGATTCCTGGTCATCTCTGGACAGCATTACCCTGGCAGGGAATGACTGGGAGTGCAGTCGCAACGTGTGTGCCTTGGCCTCTTGGCTGAGTGCCTTCCGAGGCCAGCGTGACAATTCCCTGCTGTGTTCAAGCCCCGACACCGCACAGGGGGAGGACGTGTTGGATGCTGTCTATGCTTTTCAGCTATGTGAGAATTCCCCAATGGAGGTAACTACAGCAGGCCTGTACCCTTCTACAAGGGATCTGGCCCAGGGTGGATCTGTTTTCCTGGGCCCATTTACTCCCAACCCTTATGATGGTGAGGGTAGTGAGGTGGTCACCAGTTCTTTCACTGTCACAGTGGGCCATGATGACCTGGAGAGCACCATGCAGATCCACAAGGTTGTGACTGGAACCATGGCACTCATCTTTTCCTTTCTCATCATTGTGCTCATGCTGTATGTGGCATGGAAGTGCTTTCCAGCCGGAATAAGACAACTGAGGCAATGCTTTAGCAGCCAGCGTCGTAAGCAGAAGCAAAAGCAAAGCATGCAGCAGATGGCTGCAATTTCTACGCCAGAGTACTATGTTGACTATAAACCTAACCACATTGAGGGAGCTTTGGTAATCATCAATGAATATGGCTCGTGCACTTGCCAACAGCAACCTTCTCGGGAATGTGAGGTGTGAACCTGCTTTGTGAGTACGTCTTTACCTGTCGGTCGTCTGGATATACAGTAAACCCTGTTTGGATACACTGGGGAGGGGGATATTGCGGGACAGAAGGAATATGGATCTTTTTGGACACTTTTTACACAGCGTCTCACTGTGATGTGGAAGAAGTGTGCTTTATGCGGCTGACTATTTTGTTGTGGATTTACTGCTACTGCTATCTACTGCTGATTTTAGGCCGCTGGGCATGATGGCTACATGACTCTTGGAACTGTTGATATTCTACAGAAACACAGAGAGGAATACATTGTGGACACTAAGGATTTTCTTTCACGATTTGAGCTTTAATGTGTCTTTCTACTTCAGGACATTTAATTATTGTTTAAAAATAAACTGGGGACACACACAAGAAAAAAAAGAAAAGATAAAAACCATTTGTACTATGGTAAACACAATATTTGACAAGCATATAAAATATACAAAAAAAATGTTTAAGTTGGATTACAAATGTAAAAATAAAACTATGTGTAAAATATGTTAAAAGAAGAAGTGCAAGTGTGGAAAAAATGATTCAAGGTAATCTATTTCTTTTGTAAACTACAAAAAATGTTTAAATAAATGAATTGCTATTCACAGTAAACTCATTTGTAGCCTGTGAGAAGCCTGTCAGAAGGGATGAATGACAATAGACGCAGTCTTTGTGCTTATGGACTGGAGAGCCATGTCTCTGCAGTGTGTTGAACCAAAAAAAGAAACGGGGAAAACGGGGCAGAGGGATATCTGCATCTCATCTCTAATGTAAAATCCATAGTCTGAATTTTATATCTCTTCTATGTTTTAACTCTCATAATTGTTGTTTTATCATTCACTGTGTTGGCCTGCTATCAGTGTAGTTTATTTCCCTTTCCCATTGCCTATGTGCGGATAGAATCAAATGATCTACATTTCTATCTGGTAGCATATTTCCATATTATTACATCACTATTTGTGCACCATCCAAGTAAAGAAAGCATTGTGTCAAAGATCTAAAGCTATGCCTCTCATTGCTTCTGCCACTTTGGCTTTCACAGAGGAGTGATGCCTCCTTTCACTGAATCAAGCACACTAAAGGCAACGATCATCAAAACCATGCATTTTCAAATCAAATTACAATTAAAAATTGTATCTGAATCATTGAAGAAAATTATCCAGCAGCTTAAAGGAAGATTTGCACATACAATATTCTTCACTGTGTTTTCATGTGATGTAAAATGTTTGTTCAATACAAGGCCATTTTGAGGTGTATATATATCCTTCTTCCTCTGGTGTTCATTGTGTAAATTAGTGCACTGACAGATGTTGTGTTTCCTGGGTCCTTTGACATGAACAGTATGTTGTGTGAGGAGGGGGGAAGTGAGAGGGAGATGGAGAATCACACCGGCTGCAGAAAGAGGGAACAGACTGCTCTCTAGTGTGCATATTCTCATACTGTGGCTGCATTGTACCTATTGAGCACCATATTCTGCACATCTCCACGGCGGGGGCAACAGCAGTATACTGAATTTGCAGCACCTTTTGGGAAAATATATCAATGCATCAATTTGCCACATTTTTGTGTTATTTTGCGATAAATTAAGATAATGTTTACAACTTGTCAGCAGGAATAAAAATGTTTTAAGAACTCAATGACAATCATTATATAATTAGTTCCGGTAAGAGCAAAACTTTCAAAATCGTCAACAACATTGTGGATACCGTAGGTGTTGTGGGGATCATTTGGACAATATGCAACAAAGGTTCAGAAAAACAGGTAAGAAATGTTCTCATAAGGTTAGCTATGGAATAGTGCTGAGGGATGAGCTGGCTGGGGGTATAACCTGGGAGGAAGCACTACCTGACAAGAAGCGCAAGTCCCTGAGGCGATCATGTGTTTGGCAAATGTTTTGCCTTGGGTCAGGATACATTTTATCCGTACATATTTAATAATGAGTGGTTCAAAAATGCAATATGTTAAGCTCAAAATGTCAGTGGTTGGTAAAACCTACAAACATGTTAACAGTATTTAATGGAAACATTTCAGGGAGGGGACAAGATTGCTAGATCTCAAAAATAGTAAATTAAATGTGTAATAATTATTGTTAGGACAAGATTGTGAAGTCTTTCAAGGAACTGACTAAAAGAGATATATATAAAATGACCTTATTTTCCTCAAAAACTTCATAAGTTTATTCTAAAATCCTACCACATTCTGATCATCCTTATTCATTTAAACCTATGCTGATAATTCAGTTGTTTGAATTCTAATGCACCAAATTATACAACGTATTCTTTCCTCAATTCATATAAGCTGTAGTAAACATGCAATTTCAGTTTGTGGTTTCACTAATCGATACCAAATGTCGCTAGATGTTTAGTTTTTGATTTGAAACAGCATTGTGTGACAGTAACGTAACCCTGTATCAGTAAATAACATCCAACCAATGTCTGAGGAACATTTAGAATACAAAATAAAACTACAAAATGACCAACAAATCCACAATGTACTTCTACATGATTTGGCTTTTAATAGGTTGGTTATCTCGAGTGAAACACTAAATCATTCGTATGTAGTGCTCAAGTAACAAAAGCGCTCACTCGTTTTTTTAGGGAAGACATTTTGGTGAGTGATAATAGCTTAAAGTTGCCCTTTGGGATTTACGATCCATTTCTTATTTATGGTTCCAAGGGCGTTCTACTTTAAGACTCAAGATAGCTGTTAATCATGAACTGCCATATCATGTGAATGCAATGACTGCAGTATGTATGCCAGGGAAACATGACGGGGACACACATTTATTTTCTTCTCCCATTTGCAAATCCTGTCTAAAACAGTTGAGTCCTCCGAGTCCTTCACAACCCCTTAAACATGCAAAAACACTGCTGGGTAAATGTGAGGTTGTGAAGCTTCATTTGTATAAATATTGGATGATGCCTTGCAGACAGGCCAGCACTGGCACCACTATTGATTTCATTTCACTCCTTTCTTGCACAAGCAACAAGGGCGAAAAGTGAGTCTGAATATTTTAAATGCTCCGAGTCCTGAGGGCTGACGTTAAACCACTTATCTGTATTCCGATTCACCTTTAACTCCGTTCTTCCTCTTGCGCTCGGTGCCCATAAAACACAGTAAATGTGGAGAAAAACATCAATTCATCTTACTGACAATAGATCAAATCTCTGCCTGACCTAAGCCTTGGGTGATAATTCCCTGAGGGAAGATGTGTGCTCTCAGACAACATCCATTACAAATGCCTTGATTGATGATGCTCAGTAAAAATCAATAAAGATGAGTAGTAACCAAAATGATCGTAGTGATAACAAATGTATTTATCTCTCCGTCACATTTTCAAGCGTATACTGATGGATGAGGTTGATATATTTTTATTTATATGTAAATCCAGAATTGATTTAGAAGATGATAAGTGGTTGACATGGTGATTTGCGAGTGTCTTACACAAATCAGATCACTGTTCTATCAGTAAGTGGGAGAGAACCATTCTCTAAGAGCAGTACAGCAGGAAAGCGTGACATGTGTTCTGCACTTTGCAGAGCTGCAGCTGTCTGACAGCCGGAGGATATACGGCGTTGTATGAAATTTGCACATGCTAGTAGGTTGGAAGCTATTGGTTTGTAGCTTACAGTATGTGTGCACAACTGAGCATGTGGTGTATGTGAACATTCACGCTGTACACATGGCTGGTTGTAATTAAGCCCAACGGATCTAAAAAGCATTTGATCTCCATGAATACATTGTTATGGGGGCAATTATGAGATGAGAGGTCGCCATAGAAAGATGGATGTAAAGGTAGACTTACTGACACAAAGAGTAAAGGTCACAACATTGAAATGAGAACAATTCAGAGGGGGAGATGTGAGCCACAAGTGGGGCATGCTTTACATGAGGTGTGGATCTTTCTAAAGGTCAAACACTCTCAATGGAGAGACCCTACAGACTCAAACTATACAAGTAGTGTATGTCTAAGATCCCCCTGAAACACCTCACTATCAATCAGCCAGCACTCACAACTAACATTGTCAGATTATTGAACCGTGTTCAAACAGCTAATTGATAAATAAAACATCACGATTGCAACTGTATAACATAAGAATAGAAAAAGGGTCAACTAAAATGCTCTAAGCACCGTGCCTGCATGTACACTATTGCCTGAAAAGTGTGTGAGTCAGTGACAGTACATCACTCTGCAGATCTCTGGGAAACAGCTTGCATCACAACCTGCAGCGAGCTGAGCCCTTAGAGACCCAAACAAATCCTTAAAAAATAAATTAACCTGGCTTCCTGTGAGGGGTATTGATCGGGCAACATTCTGCCATCTCATTGGGACTAGGACTGTGCTGCATAATAAACGCTTAACACCCCCTCATAACTGGATGGAGAGCTAAATCATGGGTGGCAGCATGTACTGCAGTAAGCTGAAAGGAGCTGGTGATGACTAATGACAATGAGTGGGTGGCTTTCACTGCTTCTTTTATAACAGGTGGGTTATCAGGATCAATATTCTAATCATCATCAACATTATCTTTGAAACCAAAACCTCTGACACAACATTTTCTCGTTGGTTGTACAGTATATTCCATTCTCTTGCTCCTCCCAGATACTGTTAATGTTGTTGTTTTAAATGATTTCACTGCACCACATTCAACGACAGCCACTGCCATTCCTGGCATAATATACATATACATGCAAGCTAGTGAAAGAGGGAAGAACATGGAATTTTCTCCTAAACATTACAGATCTCCTTTTGAATAACATACTGTATGTACAACTAAGGGAAGCTCTTAGTTTGCTACTATACCCTCCCTTCATAAAACATGTAATAACTTTAATAAATACAGGGGTCCAATATGGCAATATACATTCATTACCCAGACTATCAGTGCAGGTAACCTATAGCACTCTACACCCACTACCTCATTTACATTCACAATACCCGGGCATCACTGAATTAATAATAACAATGATGGGGTCATTATTATGGCCTACATTCAGAACTGTAAGATAGAGCAGCCTTGTATGCTGAGGAGAGTGAAACTGGTTAGATATTGGGGGAAAGGTTGGTGGCTGAATATTCATTGTAGTGAGACAGAGTGTGAGATGAACACAAGTAGCCATCATTATTATTATTATGAACACTATTATAATTACAATTATTACAACTATTATTATTATTGTTGTACTTATACTAGTTGTATTGGTTACATTATATTTTGAGTGTTTGTGTTTTTGTGTCATCTGTCTTGCTATTGCTAAGTTGGATTAGCCCACTTTTGTATTGCACTTAACATTAAACATCAGGGTCAGTCAGTGAGATAATACATGGCACCAGCTGTGCCTGCATCTCAGGCTCCCTGCTAAGGGTATAAGAGCAGATGTGGGTCAATGCCTAATTTCCAGCATTATGTATTAGTATTATGGTGGCTGGAGTACAAAGCTTTATCCTTAACCGGAGATCAGATTTTCTATTTATGTATTATGTTTTTCATACCTTTACAGATAGACCTTGGCGATGAGATTTAAAAGGAATCCAAGATAAATCAGGCCAACATGATATAACAAATGCATGCTTTTTTTTACACCTCAGGTCTTTATAGTTCTTGTATTTTTGAATCCAGTTATATTGCTCATGTGTCAATAGGTATATCAAGATGTCTAAAGGCAAGTATTATTACACATACACAAGACAAAGAGCCCTCCTAAAATGCATGGATGTGATTCCAACAAATATGTACTGAGGCATATTAGACTATTCTGTGTAGAATACAAACTCCTTGCACTAACACTGTTCTTATTGTATGCTTGAGGAACTATGTGTTGCAGCTTAGTCCAGCACAATAATGAAATAGGGTAATGGTGATGGGGAAATATGATAAAAGTATCAGAAATAAACTATACAAATGAGCGTGTCCAGATAGCAAATGGGCTCATTAAAATGTATCAAACTATATACATCTGCATGTTTATTTTTAGTGCACCTTTGAATGTACACAGCCAGTCAAAATAAATTGGAAAAATGTATGTAAATTGATTCAAGGCACATTTTTCTCATGTGGCTGTAAGAAGAAAACAAGATTATAAAGTGTGACGATAAGAAATACAAATAGGTCATTTTCAATACTGTACATTAAACAGCACCGTATGGATGCTTGAATTAACTTTGCTAGATGTGGGCACTAGTGGCTTTGGAAGGGAAATGAATAAGAAATTAAAATTGGGGACTGATTTCAAAACAAAGCCTTGTAGTCCTCTCAGTTGATTACTGCAAAGTCCTTAACTCAACAGACAGACATCAGCTTAACTTCTCAGCATTAATGCTACATGAGTCATCAGGACAAACACATTGTGTTCCATTCATCATCTTCAGATCACTTCAAATGAAACTGAATCCAAAACAACACTTTGATTAAGTGTTTCAAAGGTACATCACAGAACGTCTGTAGGAGCTTCTTTTGAATATAAAGTGAACACAGGTTAAGTGAAGTAAAAATAGACAGCATTTATCATTTCCCATTTATCTGATCAGTGTCAGGATGAATAAATGCTATTGTACCCGCTCTCCTTGCTCCCTCTCTCGTCCCTATCTGAGGGTAGATTGGCATCTCTCCAGTAGCCAATGAGATGGGCTGTATAAATGGCATTGCCCCATTCTCCAAGTGTCAGCAAAGCAACGAGAATATATTCACTCTTTACCAAACCATTGAACCAAAATGCATCTCTGGTTCAGCAAGTAAGTTAAGATGCATGTTGGAAAACATTTGCAATGTGGCAGTGAGTACCACATCCAGCTCAGGGGCTAAATAATAAATATAACATATAGACTTACCTGTCATATTTAATGCAAGGAAGAAGACCAATGGATCCAGAAAGAATGCCAAAAAGAGAGATAAAGACAGAAAGGAAAAGGTTTGTTAGAATATATACTTGCTGCATGTTTTCGTCCTACTGTCTTCAACAATCTATGATAATACATTTGTTTAACTGCAAAGAAGTGTTCATTTGGATATGAACCACAGACTATTTTCTAAGATATTTGAAAGTGCAACATACCGCTGCATTTAGACTAACATGGCATAGACCAGAGAGCCAGCAGAACCATTTCTTAAACTGAAGGCTTTGTTTAGTGTCTAACTTGTGACAGCAATCCTGGTTGACAGAAAAAGAAGAAGGGCAAGAAGATGACCTTTTATTGGAAAACTGTGCTGCCAAAAGGCTGAATGTGACAGTCCTCCTATTCTGCCAACCATGCAACACAACATTACAAGTATATATGAGTTTATAACTAACAATATGACTGACAGAATGACCTCACCTTAGTGTATATTTTTTACTAACTGCTTGTCTGCTATTTTGTTCTTCTGGTCAACGAACCAAAGACAAATTCTGACACTTCAAACAAACTAAGAAAAGCACAGTACCTGCAGTCAGTAGATTTATTGAAAACATTTATTTGAGTGAATTTATTTTACGCTACTTTTCCCTGTTTATCTATTGTATTGGTGTTAAATAAAAACAATTTGCTAGATAACCATCAAAACAGCGAAATAAACCAAATAGACATACAATGAATTTGTTATGTCTCTTACATATTGAGACATTCATCTTCAAGGTTCAATGACATACATCCATCTTTAAATAAAGTGTGACGTTGAAACCAGCGTCTGAATTAGTAATCATGAGGTATCATAGTTATCTGCCGTCGATGACGATCATCCTTAAATGAGTTAACTGCAATGATTTACAGTATATATAATCTCAAGTCAATTTGCCACTATGAGATCTAACCAGTTTCAAGAAATCTATCAATCCATTGTAATATTAGCTGACCCCTATACTATCTATGCCATTTTATATGCACTTATTCCTTCTTGCCAATTTACACATTATATGTCATCTTGGATGTGGTGGTTAGATATGTGAGATGAAATATAAACGTGACATTAAAAGCAGAAATGCCTGATTTGGGAGGACTGAAAAAAAAGAGAGCTTTTCAGTTTTTCTGGCAAAAATGCTTACGGAATCAATCAATGCATTCATCAATGAAGGAGATATACAGTAAATGAATTGTCAATGACAGCCATGCAATATAAGTCTGCATTTCTCACAATATGCCATTAGGTTTCCATGTTGGTGCTTTAGATTTCAGAGTCCCCAATGCACCCGCAGGCTCCCATAATTATGTTGGAAAATGAACCCAATAACTTTTAAATAAAGAACCTACCGGTAATAACTTTTGAACACAATACATTTACAATCAGATCACAGCTAATGTTTTGTGACAGGGATATTGCTTTTAGTTAATGTGTTACAAATTTCAATTGGCTCCAGTTTCTCAGCAAGTGTATTAATGTCAAATGAGAACAATTATCATTGCATCGTTAAAGAGTGAAATAGGTTTGATTCAAAACTAAATGCGCCTTTGTTATTGGTTTTCGGTATGTGTTGTTCATTTCTGCATGAACTTGAATATTGCCTGATACATCCCTAATGGCCAGCTGAACTGTGAGAGTGCAGGGAAGGAGAGGTAATAGGTGCTACAAAGTCATACAAAGACATACAGTAACATGTACACCGTCAACTGTAGAAAACCTCCTGTGACAGTGTTCAATGACGTTTGACGAGAGATATACAAAGAAGGCCGACAAGAAACACAAGTTTAAGGAAATGAAAAGAGATTGAAATCAAAAATATTGCAGCTTCAAGCATTACAACACCTGTAAATAATAATGAAAAGCATGCAGGTCTGTGGTTATTCTGCCTCTAACAGCTGCCCTAATGTTATGGAACTCAGCCATTTTCAAAGCACTAAAGTAAAGTGTGGTATTATAACATCTGAGTAATCCGTACCCTAATATAACATATTTATTAGGGTAGACACATTGTGATGAAAGTATAGGTAATGGTCATAAAACATCCTCAAACATTTTATTTATTTATGAACAATATTCGCTAACTGTAAATACAAATAAATTACATTTCTTCACTCAGAAGACCGAATCCATTCACGTTTGGTAATCAGTTGTAATACATTCAAATGGACATGCAAGTAAACATGGAGTAACATATAATATTAAATGATTCAGTCTACATTTCTAAAACATTATTTGGGATTTGTATTATTTCCAAATTATAGTCTCACTCTCAAAACAAACCAAAAATGATTTCATATTGCTAGTTTACTGAAGCAGTCTGCCATGATTTGAAAACACTCCAGTTGCTCTTGATGTATTATATTCAGTACCTTATGATTGGACTAAAGCTTGTTGTTTATGTGTAAGACCTTGTTTTTAATAGGTTACACTTTGAACAAGATTAGCAAGGTTAGACTTTAAAACCTAATCCCTGTAAGTGTTACAAATAAAAAGGGGTTTAGGCTGTCTTTACACAGATCTGCTTCATGTGTTTTTAACAATTCTGCCCACCATAATCCATTAAGTGTCAACTTCACTAGCATTAATTCAATCATTCTCATAATCAAAATGGTTGCTCTGAGCTCCTGCTGCGGGGCTTAGTGATGGTGTGTGAAGAATGAAAAACGCATATTAAAAATGTGCTGGAGCATGCAATCCCCCAAAAAGGCATTTGCTGCGCTCTGCATGCACCAAGGACATGCAACAGTAAGGTCAGGATCAAACATCGGCAGAATACTGAACAAGTCAGCCTCCTGGGCTGGGATTCCTGGATTCAGCTCATCCCCCCCTGTCCAATGGTAAAATGTCTGATCGCTCTAGATACACCGTCCCTGAAGGTTTGCTGAAAACTTCCCACATGCAGCACAATCTGGAGTGCAGCAGGCGTACGCTCATCAAAGCAACAAATCCTGTACTGTCTACATGTGTTTATGAAACAAATCACTCTAGCTTTTTCAGATGAATTTTCCCCATCCATATACTCCACTTCTCCAAACTGACAAAAGCCTCTACTGTTAATCTTCAGTCAAAATAAAATAACCTTCAAAATAACCAACATATACAGATTACTGTTACGAAAAACAGCAACACATTAAAAGCTCGCTCTGCCTTTATGCTGAGAAACCTCAACAGTCAGGGGCCTTGGAAGCGTCCTTTTAGTGTTGCTGGGCAACCAGAGAGTCAGCTTCTGTCCAGTGCTTTGCTATGACATCAGTTCATGTAATTGTAATTGCAGGAGAAAAAAACCATTGCATTTAAGTCACGATGCGGCAGAGCCAATTATTGTGATTTTGGTGTATACTGAAACAGTGGGCAGCCACCACCAATACTATCTGTTCTCACCATCCATCTACAGCATAGCTCATATTTTGGTGCAGAAAACTAAATGAAAGCCCAACCTTTGTTGACATTTAATTTGACAGAAGAGAACAGGCTGTGAAGACATACAAAGTTGAACAGTTTTTAAAATTGGGGCGCTGAGGATGCATGCAAGGTTTGTTTTTTGCTTGATGGACAAAAAAAAGGTGCCTTGATGCATAAGCAGCCCTCAGATCCAGCTAAAAAACAACATTCACTGCTTGGCTGTTACGACCCTGATCGTTATGTGTATTGTGAGTGTAGAGATTTTTCCCTCCTCCTGTCTGTGTGTGTGTGCGTGCGTGTGAGCAAGCAGGTGGTGCCCGTTAGCTGATTAGCTACCTTCAACAGGCTGATTAGTCCACCTGGGGAGACGGGAGGATATTTAACTGCAGCCGTGCAGTTCCTCGGCCGCTCTTTCTGACTAGACTTCTCCTACTCCCAACACTGTTGCGCATTTGTCCTGTTGCGCTGTGTTCGCACTTTGACCGTGTACCTTGTCAGTCTCTCCTTACGGGGAGACTTAAGAAAGTAAGCCACGTTACCTGTCGTTGCAGGCACGCTGTATTTTTTACTCAGGAGTGCAAAACCCTTTTTCTTTGTTTAATTTGTTTTCTCCTGTTTAATGTTAGAGTAGGTAAGAAGCCTGTACATTTATTTTTCTCATTCGCTAGGTAAGATTTTTGTGTTAGAAGGTTTCTTTGTTTTGTGGTTTTGTTACTCCTGGGTGTGTATATTTTGGGTAATTAAATTTACCAAACGCTTTCTCTGTCTTGGCGTCCATGTTCTTGGGAGTGGGAAACGAGGAGAGGGTGCACATTTTATGCTGCGCCTAGGTTCCCCTAGATCTGGGCGTAACAACCTGAGAAACCTGAACAGTCAGGGGCCTTGGAAGCGTCCTTTTAGTGTTGCTAGGCAACCAGAGAGTCAGCTTCTGTCCAGTGCTTTGCTATGACATCAGTTCATGTAATTGTAATTGCAGGAGAAAAAAACCATTGCATTTAAGTCACGATGCAGCAGAGCCAATTATTGTGATTTTGGTGTATACTGAAACAGTGGGCAGCCACCACCAATACTATCTGTTCTCACTATCCATCTACAGCATAGCTCATATTTTGGTGCAGAAAACTAAATGAAAGCACAACCTTTGTTGACATTTAATTTGACAGAAGAGAACAGGCTGTGAAGACATACAAACTTGAACAATTTTTAAACTTGGGGCGCTGGATGCATGCAAGGTGTGCTTTTTGCTTGATGGACAAAAAGAAGGTGCCTTGATGTATAAGCAGCCCTCAGATCCAGCTAAAAAAAAATGGCAACATTCACTGCTTGGCTCACTGCTGGAACCATAGTTTATTTCATTCAGGACATAAATGTTTTGCATCAAACAATGGTTTTTGCTTCCCATGTTATTAAACATGTGTAATGTAACCTGTGATGAGCACATTATGTCAGAAGACACCTATTTGAAGATACAAATGTTTTGGAAAAGGAAGGAGAGCCATTAGTGCAGATCACAATGTACTGTATTGACTGTGAACGATTCAAATGAAGGCTGAAAAGAAAAATCACATTATTTCTTGTGTGGAATTTTTATGCATGTACCCTTCAGGCGAGTTGTGTTTCCTCCTCCATTGAAATCATGCGGGAGTACAATGTGGGAGTGGGAATGAGAGTTGTTGTTTTAAAGCTGGCACTAATGAAACCCATGGGTCCACAATGACAATTGGAAGATGTTTGATGAGAAAGTGGTCCAGTTTGTGCTCTGTTTTTTGGCCATGTGTGTCTGTCAGTGCAAGAGTATGTGAAAATACAACAGAAAGAGAGAGACGTTACAAAAAAACATCCATAACATACATTTTGTGGCACAAACAACTATTTTACCTGCCATATGGTCCTCTTTAATCTATGAAGGTTTTAGATGTCCCTTGACTGAGCATACGTAGATATATTATATTTATTTTGGAACAAAAAGTGCAAAAACTTTTAAGCACATACCATCTACCAACAGCTTTTTGTCATTATGCCTATTGGAAAACATACAGTAATCCTTAAATGGAAAAATCTTTCAAAAGCATGCCGAAAACTAGGACAAAGTTCTTTAAAGTTTTTAACGGATAATGTAACTGCAGGATTTATACGATTATTCTTTCTGTTACCTGTGTATTTTAATACAACACTAAACACATCTATTAAACTGAAAATAAAGGAGGTGAATAGTAAAACTGTTATTTTAGCCTTGACATGAGATGACAGAACAATAGAGACTGAAAACAAGTTTAAAGGTTTGGAGGACGGAGAGTCAACAATGCCAAAATCCAATACAACCAGATGGTCTCCGGAACAAGCATCGCCTAAAGCAAGCTACCTCCCCCATCTCACAATTGACTGTACATTCAAGCATGGACCCACACCAAACACCTCCTTATTCCTCAAATTAATGATACAGGAATTGAGTAGCAAAATGGGTGATTATTATATAATCTGCTTTTTTTTTGGCAAGACATGATGTGGCAACTTCTTTTTAGAAACGCAATATGTGTTTAGCTTCCTCTCTCAAGCCTATCCTATTGTTTCTATTGTATTTTCTATGGTTTTCTGCATATTCACTATGTTTCCATCTTATTAAAAAAAGACACACGTCTTTCTAGCATCTTTTCCAGGAAAAAAAAAAGGTTAGGGCAGTGAGGATGCAAAGGATGCATCTAAATATCCTGAACAAATGGTTCTATTTCCTTGGATGAAGCACAAAGTAATCAGTGAGCAACCTCTCTTGCCCCTCTTTCTCCAGCCTACGCTCTAACACATCCCACACTCACAGATCTACTGAGAGAAGATGGGTCTGTTATTGGCCACAGTGTAGGAGACTCATCAATCAATCATGAATTAATGGTTTGGCCATCTCACTGAAACACATGCAACCCTGCAGTCACACCACCACATGCATACAGACGCCTGGCCTTGTGGACAAAATCAAATCACAAAAGCCATTTCATTAAACTGAGCTGCGATTCAATAGCTGTAATCATTTACTAAATGATTGTTGCAACAAAAAAAAAAGGCTTTTTCAGTCACTGTTGCTATGCTACAAATCCTTTAATTATAAAGCCTACCACATTAAAAAGAACAATAAGTTAAAACAACAACAAAAGCGTACTTTATACAGAAAATTAGCTTAAAGTGGTTTTGTCTCTTAAGCAATATCATGGTGCTCATTGTGTCCGTCAAATAAGGACAAAAGGAATAAAAAACCTTTAATGAAAAACACTGGCAAGCATATTGTGGTCCACACCAGCCATAAGGACCTCTGTAGGGGGGGTGACAGGGGATCTCCTCTCGAGTCATTGTTGTTTGAAAGGCCACTGAGCCTCTTGATCCCTGGGTAATATCCAGCTATCTGTCTGAGTTATCACCTCTCCTGATTTGGGTCACCCTGGCTGATTTAGGTTTTTAAGTTGTCCACCATCCCCCACGGGTCACAGCGCACACCCACACACAATCCAACATTCAGTTTGACACCAACATAAACAAGCTTAAACTGAAAGCATGCAATTTAACAAATATCTCTTTTCGGTTAAAAAACAATATCCAATCGGGGTCGTAAAAGTCACACATGTTACTCATGTTGAAGAGAAAGATGGAAGACTAAGAAGAAGTCAAACTATTACATATTTGAACCTACTTAAGCTGAGTCATGTTGTCACAAGTTAATATGGTTCTGTGTACATTTTGCACCGATTATGACCCTCCGTTACTTATGCTATATGGCAGTGCGCTTATCCATTGTCTGGTATCCCTAATTTGGCTAGATAGACAAAGATATATTGTTATGGCCTTAATTAAAAAGGTAGTAAAAGATGTTTAATTGCAGTGCCATCGTGTGGGCTATTACAGCGTGTGGTCAACATTCATTATCTTGTATGCACTACAATGTACTTTCAAGTGAACTATTAAATAAATGATCATTCATGTGGGCATGCAAGTGTAGGGGAGAAAGCTTTTTTTGATTCTACACATACAGAAAACTATAAATAAGTTACATATCAAAGTGTTAATAGCCTTGTGTTAGCAACTGCGGATAAACAAACTGTGATTGTTATTTCTGCATTACATTCTTTAAAACCAAAGGACAAACTCGGAACAGAATAATCACTGCTGTTTTTATTTTTTTGAATGTGTTTTGCAGAATACAATTAGTTATTTCTGATGTTTTCTCATTGTTAATATGAAAATTAACCGTCCTCTTTTGGAGACATGGTGGTTTGGTGACTGAATGTTTTAATGTGTATCTTAATAAACCTTTCTTTTCAAGATTATGCTTATTTTATCCTATACTGTAAGTCAATGTTTGTTTAAAAAAAAAATATCATTCACTAAAATGTAAGTAACATTATTTCACATGTATATTTTTTAAACCCTCTACTAGTGGAGCATGTTGAACCTCATTTCCAGTTCAGAATACAGCTCAGTGTTACTCACCCAACACCCCCAACCCCACCCTGAGCTACGTATCATCTCCTTCTAGCCAACACTTCCCAGCTCTGTGACTAACAGATCGCTCCCCGGCCCTTGAGGAAGACTAATATCCTGTCCTCTTTTACTGTAATGAAAAAACGTCGGCCAGAGAAAAAGGATTGGAAAAGTGTGGATAAACGACACGCTGCTCATGATCTGTTCTGGGTGTGGCACCAGCCCATGTTTGTCATTTCATTTCAAGAACGGTTAATATAAATATATAATAATAATAATAATAATAATAATAATAATAATAAATTGTAAAATGTGAAGATGTTGAACACTATTCAAAAAATAAGATTGTAAGGGAAATACAACCCAATTATTTTTTCAGAGAAATTCAAATGGCAGCTTTGCATGAAACTGTCCATGCACAGACTCCATGTGTGTAGACTATAGAACAATAGAGCAATAGTTTGAGACAGTGAGACTAAATGCATCCATTCACTAAAGATGGAATTACTGACCTATGGCTCAACTACAGTGTGTCGCCCCAAGCTTTTTCCCCACATCTACCAACTGGTGTTCTCATGATCCTGACCTCAGCATAGATGTCAAAGATAATTGGTGATAACAGCGTGTTCCCTGCTGCTTTCCCTCATATAATACATCACTTGCCATTATGTAGTCAACATCCCAGTATTGCTACAACACTGGGCCTCTGTTTGATGAAAACAGACGTAATCGGTCACAGATAAAGAACGGATTCATCATCTGGGGTCTAGGTCAAGGGGGCTCTTGACAGCCTTTCCAGCAGCACTGAGGGTCTGTGTAGTGCTTCTCTCACGTGCACACACACATGCACACATCCACGCAGGGCCCAAGACAACATCAACATACTTCTCGTGATTTCTTATTCTTCTCAAGACTTTATCCAATATCAGCTGTATCTCTTCGTATGATTCCTGAGTAGAAACCATGAAATTGTATCTCCCACAATCTTTGTATTATATGTATTGCTTTCATCACAATCTCATTTTGATATGTATCCGTATATAAATAGTCATGTTCATCATTGTTGAGCTAGTTGTTGCTGTCATCATATGTTTGAAATGGTGTCTCCCACAATGGTTGTATTATATGTATTGCTTTCATCACAACCTCATTTTTATATGTATATACATAACTAATAATGTTTATCATTGTGGAGCTAGTTGCTGCTGTCATCATATGTTTTCATTTGTGACGTGCATTGCTGTTCAAACCGGCTGGGCTGGCATCAATGAAGATAATGACACACTCCAACATTTATTTGGCTCACATTTGGAAGTTATACTTAACACTGTAACCTAACAACATCTATCCATGGACCTTTCAAAGCTGCATTTGCATGTTCACTAAATAGAACAGCATGTGATCATAATAAAGTACAGGTTTATCCTTAAGTCATGCAAGTCAAGGAAATAATGACAGACTAGGAAAAGCTACACTTTGAATCAGAACAGTAATACAAGAAAATAAATTGTTGCATGTCTCCAACACACCAAGACATGCATCTTTCTCCTGATCAGTGGATGTGGAGCAGCACTGACCAAACCGCCTTTGCTATGTGAACCCCATAAAACTTTTGCTATGACCAAACCACCTTTGCTATGTGAACCCCATAAAACTTTCATGGGCATATTTCCTACAAAAGGTAATAGTTTCTGACAGCCCCACACCCACACATTGGGCCTTAAGGACGTGCTGGAAAAAGGACAAAAGTGAAGCCAGAGATCTGTTTCTTGCTGCTTAATGTAAACCGAGTCCCCTGCAGCTGTTGGTGTGTGGAGTCAGGTTTGGGCTAGTTTCAGATGGTACAAAACACAAAATAAAAACAAAGAATACTGAGCCAAGGAGACATTGGTTATCCTCATCCCTCACATCCATAGCAACAGTTATACCGTCTGCAGTGCAGTGGAATGTGATCCACTTTGAGCTTGAGTTTATTCAATAAGCCTTTATACACATGCATCATTCATAGCTGAAAGAGCTGCTTGAGAACATGACACAGGACCCACTTTCTTGACTGGCTTTGAAAACAAAGCTGGCAATGATATGATGCACTGCATCACATTTGCTGATCATTTCATTTCTAGATGGGTTGGATGGAAGCAGGTGAGAAGCTTTCATACCATCTCATGTTTTGCAGCGGGATACAAATAACCGTGCACCTCAATAGGATGTTTTCAGACACAGTACTGACCTGACACGGAATTTTAAAGCAAATAGCAAATACTGAACTGCAATTTCTAAGGTCAACTGAACACAGACCATTTGTAAATGCATCCAGAGGGATCCTGTAATTGATTAAAGAAGATCAGTAAGAAAGGAGAGGTGGACATAATTCTGCTCAGTAGTGATTACCAATTCATTGATTTGTGGTCTTAAAGGTCCCCTATTATACTGTTTTTCATCAATATATGATAGGTCTCAGATATAAACAAAACATGTCTCTGAAGCGCATGGCTCCAAATACCAAACAGTTCATGCATTGTAGCATCCCATAATCCCCTCTGTTTCAGCCCTGTTTCAAAAGTGCTGATTTTCTGTCTTTTACTTTAGATGGAAGTAAGGAGCCACTCCCCTCAGAGAGACATTTAGTTAAAAGGAACACAATGATGCTCTAGGAGGAGATTCAGGTGATAAGGTGGGGGGTGGATTACCCTGGTTGGTTATTGGCTAATGGTTACACAAGCCATACAAACGTTATGACATCGTAAAGTGGCCAAAATCTGATCAGCTCATTTTCTGACATGTTTTTATAGAAATGGATCAGGACAAAAAGTGAGTAAAAAATGTGTTCCTGAAACTTTCTGAATCTCTTTACACAGAGGGGACACATGTTTATGTATAAAATACATTACAAAGTGGATTTTGCACAATAGGCTCCTTTACTTACAACATAACATAATGCAATCTAGTCAAATGCAGCCCAATCTAGCTGTGATTGTGCTGTTGGCCGGAGTGGGACTCCAGATAAACCCTTCAGGCAGAGTCTAGGCAATAGCCCATAGCAAGCATGGAGGCCTGTGTTAACAGTATGCAATGAGCTCACACAGCGAACACACATAATTGACAACATCAGTTTTCAGTGAAAAGCTTCTGGAGGATTAACTTTTGGATGCATCACTCTTCCATATGGCCACAGTGGAAGCTATGGCATGCGTTACACCATTGGATTGGAAGTACAACGAGCACATGGCTACTTCGGGAGAAGGGATTAATAACAACAAATGTGATGTCAATCTGGTTGGCACTTTTACAGAGTGTGGGAAATCTAAATATGTTTGTTTGATCATCTAATCATTTAAGCTGTTCTGTGAGAGAGGCATTCGGGGAAGGGAGACTTTTCTAGAATGTTAGCACACAGTTGGTGAATGTGGAGTTCACTAAATCACTATAGTTGCATTGGATATTTTAATATTTGGGACTGACTACATATCAGATCAAAAGTCTAATCACAAACAGCTTGATATTTTTCATTGAAAAAAGAACATTTGATAAAGGAGCTCCAATAAATGTTTTTGTTATGTCTGTAAGGGGGGCTTTTGGCTTTGCCTTAGGAAACATGCATTTGCAGTTATCTCTTGTTTAATAGGATATGTCTGACCTTGTAGTGAATGACGTTCGGTAGTTAACATGTAGAACAATCACTTTTGCTGCAAAGAGGTAATATCGAGCTGCTTACATATAAATGATAGATGGAACGACCAGA
This sequence comes from Notothenia rossii, assembly GCF_949606895.1. Taxonomy (NCBI): domain Eukaryota; kingdom Metazoa; phylum Chordata; class Actinopteri; order Perciformes; family Nototheniidae; genus Notothenia; species Notothenia rossii. Next base: position 24,005,726 of record NC_136912.1, on the reverse strand, counting down.
AGAGCCTCTAACCAAATTCCCCATAGATCAATGGACATTTATCTGGTAATGTGACCTGCTGTTGCACATGGAATCCTACCTGTCTAGACCTGCTAAAGCTAGGGCTCTCTGGAGCTGCTTTTGACCTTAGAAAATCTGCAAGCGAAAAATAATGAAGTGGATTTTTTTTGGGAAATAACAAAAGAGAGTATAAGGCTACACAACTAAGTTGAAAATAAGTATAGACAAAACATCTGACATTTACAAATGATAATTGTTGTATTGCCATCCTTTGAGGATCACTGTGCAGGCAACAAGGATCCTGAGACAGATGAAGGCCCATCTGAGCAAACCCACAAACCAAGAGGGCCATCAATCAAAGTCTGTGCATTTTTGGGGTTGGGCTGTGAAGTTAGCGTTAGCATCTCCCTGTCTGTCATCAGCTGAATATTTCTACAAACACAGGCGCTGTCAAAGCTACCTCCTGTGTTCAAAAGAAGGTTGCGAGCTTGGTGAGGAAAACCAGATTGGCTCTGTAACCTCTGCCGACCATTATCATGATGAACATACACCCTAGTCTAGTGGAATATCCCAAGTGTCTCGTTCATTATTACATTTTTGGCTTTTACATCTTGAAGGATCCGACCATTAGGCACCCACCAGCTTTTGCAATTCAACATGTCAGTATCCGTAGGGAATTGTAGATTGTTGTTCAAGTTTTTTTTTTGCCTCACTGCCTGGGGCGTTGAAGGTTTGGTAGTGCTCTCCATTTGACTAATTCTAAAACAATTCTAAACAAGTGCATAAATCCATACAGATGGGGACTGCAATTCAGAGGCAGCTTTGGCTCAAAATGGACTGCTGGACTTAAGGCAAAGTTACAACAGTCAGACTCATCCAAGCACATGAGATAGACAAATAATGTGTGCATGTGTGAATTGAGAAGAATACATGTGAAAATAAGAAAGGATCAATGAGAAAGAGATTCAGAAGAGATGGAAGGAAAAAGCCTAGATGAAAAGCAGTCATTTGCACAGCCATATTAAACTGTATGGTATCTCAGGATCTGAAGCAATAAGCCATGGTACCCTCTGAGAACGCTGCGACACACTCTGCAAACATATTGTGCTTAAGGATATGTTATCCAGCGTTTGCTTTTATACATATGTTTTATGGGGGTCCATGCTGCAATATCAAGAAAACAATTTAAAAGGTTATTTGCATTTGCATCAAAAATATCTTAATGACTCTGAATATAATATACCTTCATGGATATGGAGAAAAAGATGACGGCACCATAAGACATGCATACACATGATGTAATTAAAATAAATAGTTGCAATTGTTGGGAAATAAGCTTAGCTATGTAAGAGTATTGATACCATTCATGTCTGTATGGTCATGACACTAGAGCCAGCATATGATTTACCGTAATTTTCGGACTATAAGGCGCACCTGAATATAAGCCGCAGCAGCTAAATTGAATGATGTGTACATATATAAGCCGCACTGGACTATAAGCCGCAGTGCAATAGTAGCTACAGAAGATGTACTGTGCTGTGTAAACTGTACTGTATCACGTAGCGTTTCAGACACACAAACTTTTCAACTTTCAAACTTAAACGGTGCGATCCCAGCGCACGTACCGGCAGTGATCTACAGCAGTGGTTTTCAACCAGTGGTACGGGGACAAACTTTCTCGCTCTCGTAATGTCTGTCTGTCTTGCTCTCGTTCTGTCTCTCGTACCACTCTCGGTTCCATTTTTACTTTTGCGCGCTACCTGTCTCACTCTTTTCCGGCCTCCAGCTTTTCCTGCTGGAGCCCGCCGCTTAAAGGTGGGGGGCGCGGACCGGCCATAGAGCCCATAGAGTTAAAGGTGGTGGACTGTAACCTGTAAAATCTATAGATTTAGGAGGTCCCCTAGTGGCCGTTAGCTGTAAAAATCCATAGATTAGCCGCACCGTTATATAAACCGCAGCGTCGAAAAATGGGAAAAAAGGCGCGGCTTATAGTCCGAAAATTACGGTACTTACAGCTTAACAAGGAAAACAAGGGGACACAGCTAGCTTTAGCACACTCTACCAACCCATCAAACTATTTGTGGTTAACTACATTGTGTTTTTGTAAAACCTGTCAACATAATAAGGTTTAACAGGGTATACTGAATCATATTTCCAAGCAGACATGAGATTGGTATTGGTCTTTTCTTCAAATTATTGCCAACAAAACAAATAAGTGTATTTCCCATTTGCTCAAACTTCTTTGTTTACTAGTTACACTTTGTTTGTGTTTCTGCATTTTTTAAATAAATGAAGCAATTTAAATATATATATGTATAAATATATAATCGAAGAGTGAAAACAAATATGTAAGCCGATTGAACATGATGCACCATATTTTCCCAGAATTATGATCCAATATCACTCAATAGCCGTTAAGTGGATATCATATTACTGTAACCATAACACAAATACAATTTCAGTGTAATCCTCTGCGTTCATAGATAACACATTAGCCCATCAATAACAGGTGTAACCTAAACTAAAGCGTCTATATCTTCTTAGAACCATGACAGAAATGATGTGACAGAAGGCAATACCTGTCGCCTGTGTTATAACGAGCTTGTTAAACTATATGGAGCCTTGTTTCCAACAAGAGCCACTAACCAGCCACTGCAACACGTACTAGTCCATAAACTTTTATTGGTTCCCACCCATTGCATCCCCTGTCATTAATTGTCAGGATGGGTGGTGTGTTTCATTATTAAGTGCAATCTAACCTTGTTCACAAGTAAATTAGACCAAGAACATAAAACATGTCTGATGACTCACACCGCCAGTTAAGTGAGAGCATCATTTAGGATAGAGGATATTGAAATGCACAGTATCATTTGAAAATTCAATACCATTTTATTTCTCATGTATGACAAATCTATTTTATTACATTTAAACCCCTGCACATGTTTGCTTCACCTAAGCTTACTTACGGCCTAGGATTAATTTACACTATTAAATAATTACGTTTTAATTGTTGTATAAACACAGCATATTTTGCTTGTTTGCTTTGAATGTACGTATGGATCAAACTGAAAGGTCATGCTTGAAAGAAATCAATGCCATTCTATAGGGTCTACTACATGTAAGGTTGTGTACTTTTAGATCAATGGCTGTAAACACCTTCTTCATGCACCACGCTTGATTATTTAGATCTTTGTAGGCATCCATTTACAGTATTACCATACACATGGCTTTGGGCATCAATCAGGACAAAGCACACGCATTGCATAACATATTTAAATAGAAAATCCACCTTGAGATAAAATCATATCATAAGCTATATCACCAGACTTTTAAACACAGCTTTTCTTCTAAAACATCTCTGTAGTGACATTTTATTTGTCCTTATACTCTTGTAGTTAGTCCAACCATTGTTCTAAAAGGGGCTCTTAACATATTTAACACCCAAGGATCAGTTAACAAGGAGTACCACTTAGCCTCCTTTTGGTAGAAATCTGTTTCTGGCCCCGGATTCCATGGAATTGCAATACTAAATCGTTGGAGAACCACTTAGGCAGCAGAGGCCACTACAACAGATTAACATTGCCAGTATTACTACTGAATTTGGCAGAAAAGTAGGCCATGAGCAATGATGATCTCAAGCAGCAGAAGCTCAAATGGTGTATGTTGTTTGGATAAACCTTTGCGTTGGGTAAGGGGTTGGGGTTTCAATCATCAAAGTGTCTCTAAACAAGACAGTACACGAGTTATGTCCTAAATACATGCATATTTAAATCAATCTAGGTATGGATGTATAGCAACACCATGTGGCCATTCATAAAGCACTTTTTTTATCTGGCCGATAACTCTGAAGCATGGATTGCATGAATGTAGCAACAACAACCACAACTCAGAGATTCACTTTGTGTTCATTATGCATACAGTATAACTCGCCACCAGCCACTCAGCATGACTGTCTGACACTGCATATCTTTTGATGAAGATCCAGATTATAATAACGAAACAGACTCTACAGACAAATATTAAAATGAATGATTAAAATAAGTGTGTGACCTTCTTGGAGATATGCATTCTGAGTGCCTTTTAGCTTGACTACACTTATTAGAGGTTTGTTTTGGAGTTTGTGCTGCATTGGAATATTGATTCAAAGTACTATATCTTTGTCCTTCTTTTGCACCCACTGACTTGAATACATAATCATACTTGTTAACATTTTAGTCCTCAAGCATTTGGATGACTTGTTAGTGTGTGGATTGAATACATCATTCACTTCTGTCTCTAATAGTGATTTATGGCTTACAGCCTTTAGTGGCTGATAAAAGATAGACAGCTCACTGGTCTGCTAACAACCTGCCCCTAATACACATCTCTAACACTCACTGTATACTCGGAAAATAATAGCGGGTATTGTAGACAGTATTCAATGTTACGTGTCTAGTATATGTAATTTGTAATGTAAAGCGCTTTGAGCATCTGGAAAAGCACAAACATAATTGTAATTGATTATTGTTAGTATGTAAACAAACCCTTCCAGGCTCCATGTTAAGATTTGAATCATCAGCAGTAAATAATGGCAAACTGTTATGAACAGAAATCTGGGTGTGATTGAGACAAACAAAATCAAACATAAATCTTTCAAACTGTTTCTGTTTCTCTTGCCAACCGAATAAAAGCGGTATAGGTAATGTCTGAACTTTTTGCTTTTCTCCCCTTCAGCTCTTTGATAAAAGTCGCAATTTGTGAAACAGACAGACCTGTGAATGAAACCCTGCAACATTCATGTTGAATGCAGTATCTTTATATTGCTCTAAAATTCAATAGATTCTGATAAATTGTTATAGTTTGCCAACTATATCACTGATTAATATGTTTTCTAAACACACTTGAGGACTACACATTTATGTACATGAGGAACAGGCACTTTGTTAATTATATTTGTGTTTGACTTGTAAACTCTGTACATCACATACTTTAACTGTGGGTATTAGTTTGATATTTGACTGATATGATCAGCCATGCACACTTGTTTTATTCAGCCCATGAGCCTCTAGCTGCTGCTCATAAAAAAACTTGCTTAACGTGCCTGTGTAACCAGGTCATGCCACTCAGAACCATGTAGTATAATGGGTTTAATTATGAAAGACAACTCATCATATGCAACATAATCAGATCTAATTCATATGACGTGTTATTAGTCGGAATGTGGGGGTTTGGAATAAGTGAGTGGTGCGCAAGCTGAGCCTGGAGCATTAAATACCTGGATACAAAAAATAAATAAATAAAAAAGGTAATTATTTATATGTGTAGTTCCTTTGTATACATAAACTTTGTAAATGGCTTAATGCCATTCTGTTTCATAATGCAAGTCCATTTGAAATAGGTCTGTTTCTGCCTGTGGGCTACTGGATAACAACCATAAGCTGAAAACTTAACTGATGTTAAATAATGTTCAGTTGGGATTAAGGTTGTCAGTAGAACAGCAGTCAATCTTGCCTCCTGCTTCATCATTTATTTAAAATGTGTCATAATCATAGCCTTAGGTGCTGTTCCTGCGACCCAATGTCTCTCAGAGGAGATGCAGTCATGATGGCTGACAACATTTGCCATACAAAACAGTCAGCATTATTGTAAGATTTTTTTTTTTTTTTTAAATAGGTTCCTTGATGATTACCTGGGTGTTTTCAGGCTCTATTTTATCTCTAAAATATTGTTATATTTGATGTTAGTCGGTGGCTCTGTTGCTTTTCTTGGACAAAGGGACACCAAATGTATTACATTAATGTCTCATGCATGTCAGCGTGCACTTACCTTCAACATACCAAGGAAATAATGTATGTTTTGATAAATTAATGCTGTTTTGGGGTATATACGTGTCTGGATAGAACATATCCAACATGATTACGGTAGATGTCCGACCCTTCATCATGTAATTGGTTTTAATCTATGAAGGACAGACAAATGTATTGTGTTGTTTGTGTGGCATTAGTTATCCATGTCCCAGACATTAATTAGGCATACATACACATAAGCCACGTTCAGACCGCAGTACTTTTCCTACTTTAGTTCCGATATAGTTCCGAAATGTCGCGTTCACACCAAAAAGAGCTGGAACTTAAATGAGTTCATCAGAAGCTGTTAACCCCCTTTTCCGTCCCTGCTAGAGAGCAGGGACTTTTGTGAGATTGGCTGGGCGGAATTCAAACCATGGCCTGTAAAATTCCCAACAAGTTTTGTGAAGCCGCCATTTTATTATCCTCGCATAAGCATTATTAGCATTAGTCCAGCACACAAACACAGAGAGACTGACTTATGGCAACACAAAATAAAACATGGGAGCGGTGGAGTGATGAGGAGGTGTCGGCCTTCTGGCGATTTACTCGGAAGGCAGCTTCTACTGAAGCCAGTCCCCAAATCCGGGGACTTCCGGCCGGGGATTTCGGGTGGCAGTATACGCCGTGAAGTTGTTTGCGGCCTGCCAGTAAACCCAAAGCAGAAGAAGAAGAAGTGACGTCAGCGGCTTAATTTGCCTAATCCTCCCCCAGGAACTTGTTCCGGTGTGAACGCGATCTGTACTAAAGAGTTCATGAACCTTTGTGGGAAAAGTACTGCGGTGTGAATGCGCCTACAGATGGTGATACATAAAATAATGGAAGATTCCGTCAAACAATGTCTCTGTTGATGTTTAAATAAGAGTTCAGAAATGCACCCACTGCCCTCACCCAATCCACCTAGAAGCACCAGTAACACTCAGAAATAATTAGGGGTGCCATTCTGAGCAATTATGGAATTTAGTGGTCACATTGTCAGAATGATTTGGCCAGAGAGGAATGATTCAATTAATTCATCATGGGTCATTAGTCATGTTCTCCTTTGGCCAGCGGAAGAGGCAGTCCTGAAGGTACCAATGACCAGTAAAGTGGAGAGTAATGTAATTTGATTTTAGAGTTATTAGATGGTGAGAGAGAGAGAGAGAGAGAGAGAGAGAGAGAGAGAGAAGGAGAAAGAGACAGACAGACTGACAGATAGACTAAGACAGACAGAGATGCAAATAGAGGGAGACATTGTTTTCCTTATAATGTTTGTTTTGCTTTTCCTGTTGGGTTGTACAAAATATTCAGTTAATCGCAAATATATAATATAACAGGAAAGCTTAACTGGACTGTCAACTAAATCAATGTACAAACGTAAACTAAAATACTGCAAGTCCCTCACATATATAGACTTTGCATAAATTATGCACCTGCCTGTGCACATGCAGTACCAGCACTAATACTTTCTGACTTTTTATATCTATCTATCTAACAATGAAAACAATCCCAAGCAAAGCGCAAGCACAGCTCTAACAGAAATAATTTAAAGCAAATATGCACCATTGACACCTGTCTCTTTACGATAAATTACATCCACTATCGTGCATCTTTTTGGCAGCAGGTGAGGACATATACAGTATATGCTCCCTGATGAGAGTTCATTAAACTCTGATTACCTTTGCCCCAACTGTTTGTCTCCTCACCGGGGCAGGCAGACGGGCAGAGGAAAGTACCATACTGTTCTAAAACTGGCCTTAACAAGTTGATTTATTTCACAATGCCTGCCTTCACTTTCATGACTTATTGTTAAGGATCTTCTGATAAAAGAAACAGTATTTAATTGTATTTTACTCTGTTCTTGTATATATCATATTCTATGTACATGTGTATAGACTTCTGCATTACTTGGTAACTTACAACATTCTCTGCATTTGTAGCTTATTGTATGTATTTATTTTCCTGACATGTATAAAGTTTACTTCATCTCTATTACTCGCACATTGGTCTGCAACATAATCTGCACTATTCTATTCTAATCTGTTTCTTCTTGCACTATTTTTATTTTTGAATGTGTTTGATTGTTTATGCCTTATATAACTATGTTACATATTCGGAGGAGCTCGGGACTTAAGATTTTCATGGCCATGTACACACTGTAGCTTGTGTGCATATGATAATAAAGCCTTTGCATATTTGAATCTTGAATATTATTTTTGTGAATTGTGCACAGAGACTTGCAGGTTCTTATTAGGTCAACACACAATGTAAATCATTGTAAAATCAATTGTATGGCACATCAGAATTTATGGGAAATGTCTAATGACAATCTTAAACAGCAAAGCCATGCAATATACAACACAACAAAAAAGACCCTTTGATAGGAAACGTGTAAGTAGTAAGTAAGTGACTTACACGTCAGACCCAGACAGTATATCCTCAGAAACACTGTGACCCGACTAGAATTAAAAGCTTTGACCTGACAACAACCTCTAAGTAAGGAGGTCAGATTATATTATACGTTAAATAATGAAATCCTCATTAGTGTATGCTTGGTTAATCACGTAGCTTGCTGAGCCTGAAGTGCAGGAAAGTGCTGGCAAGCTGTTTTCTGCTGTTTATGATTAACAACAAATCAGTTTTACTCCAAGCCTGCTTTCTTTGAAGAGATGGCTAACATCACTATTGATGTCTTAAAATAGTAGCTATTTATTGGGACGCGAACAGTAAATGAGAAACTGGGCAAGCTACAATAAAAGATAATCCAAGCTATGTTTAGTACACACTGTTTTAAATCAGCCAAATGTGTTCAAAGTTGGAAACAACATGAGGCACTGCTTATTATGTAATCAATAAACAACCTAATTCTAAAAGAAAAAGTAAACAAAAGGAAAGCTACGTATGTGTGCACGTGTGTGTGTGTCTTTTTTCTATATTCTATATGTTCAGGTGCTGGACAGATGAGAAAAACACACATTTACTTTTGGCAATCAGGATTTAGTGGTGAGCATGTGGAGGATAATTAAGGCCTATTGGGCTCAGGCTTAAGCACACATGGTACTGTTGAGCGAATGCTTTAGATTTCCAGGCCCAATGAAACTTCTCATTTAGCTCCTGAGTCTAAAGGCACTCTACATCTCAATCTCCAGAGCCCTCCGAGGGGTCCTGCCGGAGCAACTATGATTAAAAGAAAAGTAATCCTCTGTCAGGGTCGAGCGAAAACTATCACAAAAGCCCATTTAATTACAGAAGAACTGTGGAAACATGGCCAATTTCAAGCTACAGGCTTCATACTTATATACACTCATTTTAAGAACACATCATCAGAAGGTCTGCTGATGTCTTCGGTTAGAAAGGCAGAAATGACCAGTGATGACAACCCCCTTCATGCACACGACCAACACATATCTTTGCCTCTTGCCCTGGAGCATGCCAACCTAGCAGCTGGCAGGGAGCTGATGAATGGCAGACGACCAGCAGCTGAGGCAAAGCTGCTCCTCTTTCTACAGTGCAGGAAGTCTTGCTCGGTTGTTTTCCTATTTCTAGTTAGTCATCGCTAGGCACTGCACTTTAAAGGTTTCTGCCTCTTATAGAGCTTTTTAAATTAGTCTACTCTCATGGATCCAATCTCATCCAAGGATGTAACAAGGTGTTGTTGCATCAAGCATTTATTCCAACTGCTGCAACCCCACGCTCCCCTCACCACCAGCCCATCCATTCTCCTGCTAAACAGTTTGCCCCCTTAGCCCTCCCAGTTGGCAAGTGTCCTCCATTTCCTCATTCCTTCCTGTTTCTCTGTGGGGCCTCCGTTCCTGCTGATGTCTGTGGTTTCGACCCATGGCGCAGAACCCCTTCACAGCTAGATGCAGCTGAGCCATCACAGGCATCAAATCAGAGTAAAGAGCAATCGATAGTGTGCGGTCTAATGTTTATCAAAGCAACACACATCCATCTGTGTGCACTGTAGAGCAAAACACTGCAGTGGCTAACATACACAGAGGCTGCTGCTGTTGCCTAGTTTTAGGAATGAGGGGGAGAGAGATTGTGTGAAATGCAGAGAGATGCTTATTTTTAATTATGCATTTAGTTGAAGCCGGGAATGCACAATGTGGGCTGTGTTCATGAAGGGAAAGTATAATGACAAGTCAAAATGTATTTACTACCCCCCACAAAAGAACAGATGTTTACACAGGGACTAATTCACATTAAGATTATATCCCCCTAATTTCTTTTGAAACTGCAGTGCTTTGATCTTGTGTAGGGAGCAATTTACATTAAGATGCTATACTCTAGTTTCTTTCGGAACAACAACGCTTTGAAGTTATGTGTCAGTGAAGATTGGCATTCACGCCGGTCTTGTTTCTCTCTATTAAAGCAGTGTACATCATATTATCAACAGAAATATCACTGTAATATCATTCATCACATCTTAAACTGAGGACAACGAATACATACAGTCATATTCAGAGGTACTGCATAAGAGCAACTATCTTATGTTCCCTTAGCTCTTTCAGCCACAATCCAGTATCCAAGGGCATGAGCCATTTCAGAAAAGCACAGGAGGATTTTGAAGGCTACAACTGGAACTTTGTATTCTGCTAGGCTGCTTACTCACACAGTAGCCTCCAACCCAGGACTTATCAAGCTGGAGAGGTTCAGGTTTTTTTTTGAGAGTGTTTTAAAGCTACATAAACATGAAGAGAGAATGCTCTCTCGTCTATTGTCTTGGCATACAGGAGGGCAACAATGTGAATATAAGTATCCAATGAATGTATCACATGAGCATTAGCTCTTTATGTAACACAATTGAGCCACAAAACAGCAGCCATGGTGGTGGTGGGTTGCAGCAGGATACAAGCCCCTGGGTCCCTGTCAAGTATTATTACTTGCTGCAGTATGCTGTCTACTGGCCGATAAGCAAATAACCATATGAGAACTGTTAAATTTGCTCTCCTGCATGTAGTCCCTCATACTTCTTTCATGCCCCCGCTGATTTCTCTGTTAAAAGTTAACAACAACTGTGTCGTAGGCGGGTGGGGTTGCAGCTGTTAGAGAGAAGACATGCACTTGTGTGCGCACGTTTTGCATGTGCACAAGCACACATCTGTTCGTACACTGTTTGTTAATATAAATGCCAGAGGCTAACTTAAAATGGCAAATAGGGTCGGTTGCAAGACGCAGAAAGAGTGAGAGAGATATTAAAGGGAAGCATGCAGATGCACAGTTTTCTGGCTGCGCATGACCCACATGGTGTGGACCACTTTCTCAACAGCAGACAAAAAGCAATCATTATTTTAGCACTAGGGTGGATTAGCAAGGCTTACTAGGAATGTTATCACTCTCCCATAATGTGCTGCATGGTATTAGCATAATGCGAAAAAATGATTAGACACCCTTTATCTCTGAATCATGTAGGGTAACTATGCAATTATTAATAGGAGCTGTCCCAATCATACCATGCTTTTTGTGGATCTTACCATTACACTTCATACAAAATAAAACATGTTTGTTGAAATGTAAGAACAGAATCAGATGGAAATCAGTTTGACTGTTTAGAAAAACAAAAACAAACAACAAAAACTCGGAAATCTCTTGAAGTGCTGCCTACACTTATTCACACTGCCCCCATTACTGATTACACACAGATGCTTCAGTGGTTTTCCTGTAGCTAACATTGGGATATGAATGATTTAACTCAAGTTGTAAAAGGACTTGATTTTAAGATTCAAATGTTTCAGATTTCGGTAAATACCCTCAGTGTTCAGAGAATCAGGGAGGGCATGTTAGACACTAGATTGAAAAGCAGAATAGAAAAGGAAGCACATTTCTCTGGAAATATAGCAACTTGCCTGAAAAATGTGTTCCTGTATGTACCACTTATACTCAGCTCATTTATTACTTTATCGCATATTTACTGCATGGCATTTATAATAGTAGAAATTCAATACTCACACTAACAGTATACACTAAATAATAGGTAGACTATACATATAGGTGAGGTGAGACAGCATAAGATCATATAAACACAGCAATATGTTAAGTTTGAATGTACCATTTAGTTCATTTTGTGTTCATATGCAGAGCACATGCATTCCTTAAGTTCAATGAGTGTGACATGAAGCATGGTGCTGTATCAGTGCCCCTGCTTCTTTAATTAGATAATTGCCTTAGACATGAATGAAATGTGAGGTCTTAGTATATGGGTCGGGTCGCTCAACTGGTGCTAGATGTGGTCCTTCATTTTTAGAGTTAACTGGTAAATGATTAACATGCTCATTAAGAACAATTTTTGCGGAGAGGACAAATGACTTATAAATGCTATTTATGATCAAATAAATCCTTCAGGAAAAAAGGGGGATCTTTGAGAGAAGCATTGTGTTCACAAGAGTCAATGGGATCAAACAGGTGGTAAATAAGCCAATGGAGACTGGGGGAATACTACAGTTTAGCCCAGACAGGACTTATTGCTGACTTTGATTAGTGTGTAACGTGCTGTGAGTTTCTGAACTATTTACTTATTGTTACAATAAGAAAAGACAAAGATAATAGGATCAACAAGCACCTTGAAATGACGTTGTTTTTAAAGTGTGCAAAATAAATTATTATAGTAGTATAGTATTATTTATTATTAATATTAATAAAACTAAGCTATGGTTTCATATGCTCTCAACAAGAAATACAATATTTAAGGTATGACTTTTACATCCCAACCCTACACTCATTGATACACATAATTCAGATATCTCTGGAGTCTAGCTGACAATGGGACTGCAACACTTGCTCTGCCTTGCCTTGTTGCACTTTCATTAAATAAGGAAGATGAAACGGAGACTATATTTGTCAAGTGAAGTGTCACGAAAAAAAAGAAGAAAAAAGACATTGCCTGAAATTATTGTGGCAGCTTCACCCTTGTGTTTGTAACTATGAAATGGAGCATAACAAAGAAATGAAAACACATGCTTGATGCTATGCTTGCAACATAAATGTAACAAACACCATGAAAAGTACCTTGGGTTGACTAGAAAAATATTGGAAGTGACAAGATCTGTTGACAGAACACAACTACATTAGCATATATTTCGAAGACAGCAAGACGACAAGTTGTGTTTTCCCCCTCCTACGTTCCCTCCTTTCTATGTGCTGTGAATGCTGATTCCGTTGCATTTCAGTGATTTCCCGAGCTTAGCTTTCATCACTGGTTGGCGGTATGTCGGACTGACCTGTCTGAGTAAAGGTGAGCGGCATCACATAGGGCCCAAGGCCAGTTTCACAAAAATACGAATGATTAAAGAGGAGGCAGAGAGATCCACCAGCAAGCAGTCTGTAGCATCAGCCCTCCATTTATTTTTCTCGGTCTTCACCTCTTACTCACTAATTCACACCTCCTTGCTAATGCCCTTCTCAGCACCTTTCTATCCACTGGTTAGATCTTCAAAATCATTTATCTTTCTTATTTTCACACCTCCTCTGAACAAACTCTTCCACCGTTCTTTCTGTATAACCTCCTTTGCTCAGTCAGAAGCAACAATGTTTTTTGTAAAGAGTTTGTAAAGTGTGTTTCAATGTAAAGCGTCAGCAGTGCATCCCGATGCAATATGTATAATTGTTTTATTACATACCTAAAACTCCAATATTCTCAAATCAACAACTATGCACATCACATTAATACAAACCCATGAAATCAATGATCGTGGTTCAACAGACAATAAAGATCAATAAGAAACATATTAATAGCAAGCTGCAGCAACATAAATAACTAAGGTATATGTGGAATGACTCATAACCTATAAACATGGTGCAAAGGAACATGTGTCACAAAGCATAGCAGGAGCAGTGCATAGAGATGCAAATGGCTTGACTGGGGCTTCTTAGTTTTGCTAAGTAATCCTTGACAAAATATGGATTTGAAATTGTTTCTACATTCTTGTTGAAGTGCATATCAGATGAGTCATATCATAAAGTATGCACATGATGGCCATTTTGTTGGAGGATAACATTGTTGTCAATCTTTGTGCAATCCTTTAGTATGTTTCTTGAGCCGCCCCACGTGTGTTTATATATAATGCATTGTTAATTGTTAAGTAAAACGTCCTAAGTTAGTCAATGAAATGGGACCATATGTGCTTCTTACATTTTAGGACATTAGGGATCTGTAATCACACTGACCAAGAAGCTTAAATTATAGAGATGATGGACTATTATTATTATTATTATTATTATTACTATAGTATGACTATTAGATTGAGTAAATCTGAGTTTTAAATCTGACTGTAGATATAATATAATATATAATATCAAGTCACATTTTCTCACTTAACATATCTACTAATGTAGGTTTGTTCTTTTATCTCAGAAATGTTGTTCCCATTTTTTCCAGATCCAATTTGTAGATCTTGAGGAAATTGGAACGAGAAGGTATTAAATAATTGTGCTTGTTATCGTTTTTTAGATTTCATAATGTTTAAGTGCATGGGAAAACATTACATTTGACAACATTTTTCTTGAAGTCTTTACATGGACTCTTGTTACTATCTCCTTTTCTAAATGTGGCTAGGGGGAAGGAGACAGTGACACAAATATATTTACATCCAACATCATTTAATAAAAAGTAGCTATACATATGTAATGTGATGAAAGGATATAACCAAGGGTTGCACAAGTTTCAATTTAAATAGATCTATATGCAATGCATCTAGGGACAGGGGAATGGTAAATTGAGTTATACGAAAACAACCATTCATATAAGCACGAGTATATACATGGAGTACAAAATATGTCCCCTGTTTGCTCCTATTATCGCTGCAGCTACTGAAGATGAAAGGCAGCCAAACAAAAAGAAGGAAAAAGCACCATAACAATGTCGCAAGTTAGCATTTTGAATACAGAGAAAATAATAACATTCACAAGAGACGGAAAAAAAGGAAAACAAGACTTTTGAAAACTAGTCCCGGGTGGATCTAACATTATACGACATCACAGAATCTGAACATAAAGCTTAAACAGAGCACCCCACATGAAGGTAAGGAAATGATTTGAGAAAGAAAGAGAGGCGGACGAGTCGAGAAACAGACAGAAGACAGAGACGAATGAGGCAAAGCTTTACAGAGCATGGTTAAGTATGGATCAGCTGATTGATTAATTTCCCTTTTGGGGTATCAGGGAATATGGATGAGTGCAGACTCTGAGCCCATTTGGTATTCAAATGTAATGTGATTACCATGACACACCAATATATTACAGCAATTAAAGCAGAAGTATTGGTATAGTCAGGGGAAAGAGAAGAGTCAATTTTAATCAAAATGGGAGTCTAAACTATGCAGGCCTGTCTAGCATGTGTAACTTTGACAAATTGTACGACAGTTTTCACAGACACAAGTGTAAAGATGTGAAAACAATTAGTTTACAAGTTGTTAATCAGGACTGACGTTTGGGATAGTCAGACTATTTTTCGATAGATGCCGTCGTCAAAGCTGGTTATTCTGGCAGCATCAAACTTGACGTATGACAGGCTGGAGTTACTAAGAAAGCCTTTATTGAACATGACTGCTACATACTTATACATGGCGTCAGGCAACTCCTAAATAAGGTAGATACAACTGACCTTGGATGAGCTCTGTGGAGAGGAGGTATAAACAATAACAGCAGTTGGCTAAGTCAGCACTCAGCAGACCTTGGCCAATACTAGTCACCCACACTGAGGTGGAGGGAAAGGAAAAAACAAAGAAAGATAGTCCAATTCAGGACCACTGGAGCACGGACGAGGCTGTATAGAACAGCTTACATATGGCCCATTGGACATATGGTTGCATGCATGCCCATATGTGTGTGTGTGTGTGTGTGTGTGTGTGTGTGTGTGTGTGTGTGTGTGTGTGTGTGTGTGTGTGTGTGTGTGTGTGTGTGTGTGTGTGTGTGTGTGTGTGTGTGTGTGTGTGTGTGTGTGTGTGTGTGTGTGTGTGTGTGTGTGTGTGTGTGTGTGTGTCTGTGTGTCTGTGTGCGTGCACGCATGCGTGCGTGCGTGTGTGTGTGTATATTAGAGATAGGTGAGAGGACGGCAGAGATGGAGCTTGGTAAACAGAGTGATTTTCAATGGGAATCCAACTACTGACTTAGAGCTAAAGCTTATATAAATGCTCATACAATAATCATTTGAACGTAAAAAATAAATATGTTTACCAAGTTTTTAGTTTGTTAATTTATAAACTGCATGTATATTATTATTATAGTGTATCCGTCATGTTGTCGTTTTTAGAAGACGCCTGCTGGATTAACTGTCTTGGGCTCTGCAGGAAGGGTTCATACTTATAGTTTTTATGAGTAGTTTGCATTTTGTGTTTTGTGTTTATAAGGTTGATATTCCAGTAACATTTGAGACACCATTAAAGACAAATAAAATATCCTTGATTTAAGTACAAGGTAGTTTTTTGAAGTTTGTTCTGAGGAGGTTTTTAAGGACTCTAAGAGTTGTTGGGTGGTATGGAAAAAGTGGACGGAAGGCCATAGGGTTTCACAGCGGGTGAATGAAGCTATCATAGTAGAAAAATATGTTTTCCAGTTTTGCACCTTTCCCCCTCGAGGGTCTTGGAAAATTCACAATTTCAATGACCTTGCCATCAGCTTTGGAGTAAGGTGGTCATAGCTGTGTTAAAGTTTTATTTTCTAAATCCCGTTATCATTCTTTGAGTTAGTGTCCTTATTTTTCTCTCCGACTATACCTTTTCTTAATAGTTCTGCCTGATTTAAAAAAGCGAAGCTGTTATTGTCCCCTATAATGTGTGTGGTTCGATGTGTTAAGCTTTTAAGCTGTTATGATGCTCAGCATCGCAGAATAAAAACAGGTTACAAGCTGAGATACATTTCAAATACAATTCAGGCTCAAAGATTTTTTTTTTCTTAAGAAAAGAGTAATGATCTAAGTGTTCTGGTTGCATGGTGGGCTTTTAGCTCTCAGCTTTCTTTATGGGACATATACGATATCATTTCACTCAAATATATAGTTAAATGGAACATGTTTGTCTTTATGTTAATATGTATACATTTTCAGAGGGAGAAATGGTGCAACCGAGAGTGTGTGTGTCTGTGTGTGTCCACATGCTGTGTCTAATCCCATACTGTGGCCAGCCCCAGTGGCCCCTCTTCTCTTCAAAGCCTAAATGGAACAGGTGAGAAGCCGGAGCCTCTCGGGGCCGGCCTCACACCTCAGCAGGGCCCACACTTAAATTGGCTTCTTCTGCTGCTGTTCCGCACCAGTAATTACCCTCCCTCGCCCCTGCCAGGAACAGGAGAAATAAATGTAGACAAATAAATAAATAAATAAAAGGCCTTGGGACAGGGTCACAGTGCTTTGCACCCACTTGTTCAACTGTATAGAGGTATGGCAATTGGTGGGGCTATGGGATATCACAGCTGTTGCATGCATGCAAACACATGTGCACACACACGTGCATGCATCTATACTATACTGCACACTGGGTTTCACATTCTGGGTTTTATCTCACTATGTGGCAGCTACACTTAACAGAAACAACACGATATTTTGCCAAAATAAGTCTTGTACAGTTTGATATAATAGAAACCTCAATATGCCATCTTTGCTGAACGTTTCTTGTCAAACAGCAGAAGCAACAGCAATCATCACTTTTTTGCAAGCGGGGTTTTAGGAAATGAGCATGAAAGCCTTTGTGCCTCTGCAGCTGTGAGGAGAGCAATATCCGAGATACCTGCTGTGCCCCATGTCAGAACAACCAAAGTCACATGATGACTCACATATGTCCCTCTGCTCCGGGCTGTCAACACACTCTCTGTCTAGCAGGCTATCCATTTTCTCCCTTCAGAGTGTGCCATTAACTTAGACAGGCCATGTTTAAAGGGCTTTGCACACGTCACTGACACCCTGTCAAAGGCTCCGAGATTACCTTTGTCACCTGCCTTTCTGTGAAAGACCTGATGGCATGCATGACAAAGTTGAGAAATAATATGGTAATAAAGAGGCAAAGGGAGAGAGAAAACTGAGAGTGTTAACCTATTTGTCCTGCTGAGAGAAGTAGGACCTTGGTGCTTTGCGTTATCAGCAAGCCATGGTCATAGGAGTTGCATATTTCCTTTTTGTTAAGGTCTTTACAATGGTTTTTTTATTAAAGCTTTTCATGACAAAAATAAGGATTCTAGTTTTGCAAAATAAGTCTGATATGCCCTCTTGTCATTATTTTAATACTGCAGTCATTAACACGGGCGGAGGATGGCAATTACTAAGACTCAAAAACAACTCATGTACAAAACAAATCTAACTAGGCTCCTGATACCCCAAGACATGTAAACAAACAGCACAGCTGGATGTAAATTATTTCTGCTCTCACATCTTCAAAATGTTGTTTAAATCTCTTGCCTGAAACAATAACAAAACGCCACGTAATCGTGTTTTAATCTGCCTTGTGTCCTGATGCCAGCTGATAATGGTATGCACAGTCATTGGTGTGTTTCATTGACAAAGGCTTCCTAAATCAGGGTTTGCATCAAAACCTCAAGCCAATGATTCAGAGAGTTTGAGAAAGCTTGCAGGGAGAAACTGGCAGTGTTGCGGGGGACGGTCGGATGGGAGGGGGGGGATGCGATGCCAATTTGAACCACCCAAGCTTCACAATCTGCCCATCCAGATTGCTCTATGGACCCATTTGCCTTTCAATTGGAGAATAATATATGAGGTGGCAGTGGAAAATGGAGGGTTACTGTATCATAATATTAAACAACAAACAGTACAAATACAAGTGAAAAACTCAAGCTAGTTCAAATACCATAAATGAGTTGATGTAAATTATAAGAAAACATTGACAGAGTTGATTAAAATAAAATCATGGTGGATAAGGTAATGGCAAATTCCAAGTGTGGCTTACTGTACATCAAATGCCACTTACTATGACTATAAACAATGTATGAAAGTGCACATTGCCAGAGACCAAGTCAATGCATCATTGTAAACTCGTAGAAAACACAAATGTAAATAACAAACATTGGACATATCTTCTCTGATACAAGTTACTGCAAGTGAAACTTAACTCAACAAATATTATTGTTTTATCAAACAAGTAAGTGTCCATTAGACATGGATAAATATGATGTGTAAAGCTATCAGAACCAGCTAAATCTGTGCAAATATGCCACATGTCTGATCCTAAATACTTCCCTGTGTTGTTGCCAGAAACATCCTTCACAGCTCGTTATCACAGGAAAGGTGTATATGTGTAGCTAAAGTTTCCTCACTTGCTCCCTAAGGCTGTGTGAGGCTGGAAAGCTCCCATAGTTAAGAGTTCAAATTAAACTATGAAATACTCTTCCTAAATAGCTTACAGGAGCAACAGAGCTCCTTTCATACTTTCTGCACACCCTACCTGCACATGTCAGCTCACAACACAAGATGCAGATATGTTGAACCACCAGTTTGTAATAGAATGGTGTGACTTGCTTGATGAGGCTGGACCTGTTTGATTTGATACTGCTGTATAGCTAAATAATGAAAAAAGGAGCTCTAAAATTACATTTACAAAACCAAATTGAAGCAGACACCAGCATTGCGCTATTTTCCATTACTTTCACCTTGTATTTGAATTATGAACTGATACACTGAGTTAACAAAATGCACACCTACAGCCTGTATTTAGACTCCTGATTGACAGCAAGCAATATTTCACTTTAAATTGCCAATTTGCCAGTACCAGATGTTTTACTTCCCCATCAACAATGAAGCTATCTCAAACGATTATTTCTGACTGCTGGCAACTCCTTGACATCTTTCGAATGAGTAGTGCCCAAAACTGTATATTACTGTAATATATTTGCCTATGACTCCCCCTTATATCTTTCCTTTTTTCTAATAAGCTTGAGGCAGCGGTAGTAAAACTAAGTATTGAATGCATAGGTTTGCCATCGACTATTGTACCAATTGTTTTTATAAAATGGGTCAATTAGTGATATTTTGTGTAACTGACTGTTTCACCATATGAGCTGATAAGAAAAAACCCGGAAAGTGATATTGATAGTTATCGATGACGGACTGTTAACTACAACAATGTATTCTCATTCAATGTTTGATAGGATACACAAGGGATTTTCTCCTATTGTGTGTGGTTCCCTATGACTGCACTGTGTGTGTGTGTGTGTGTGTGTGTGTGTGTGTGTGTGTGTGTGTGTGTGTGTGTGTGTGTGTGTGTGTGTGTGTGTGTGTGTGTGTGTGTGTGTGTGTGTGTGTGTGTGTGTGTCTGTGTCTGTGTGTCTGTGTGTTTGTATGCGTCGCTGTGATCTTGACTGATAATTAGCTTTCTTCCCAACATGTGGCGGGCATGACATGAAAAACAACAAGCCCTATCCTCCAGACGAAAGCTCACACACATTGTGAACAGTGATTCAATATGCGCAAAGGTAGTTGCTTTTAAGAGCAGCAACACATCAAGATGAATGACATGTTAAAATGTGTGTGGCATAAATTAAATAGCTTTCTATCACAGCCAGCTCTTTAAGTGGCACTATCCAAGGTAACGTTGGTGACAAATAAGCTCGAGTCAATTCAAAGGCGCGTGGACTGGCAATATGTGAGGCCAGATTGTTTAGCTTTAAATGCACTGAAAATTACAAACTGGTTAAGAATAAAGGGACATTCGTGCTATAAAGCCCCCGTCGGTCAAACACAACTACAAACAACTGATTTAGCTGCAGGCTTTCACCTAAGCTTCATGTCATTTTGTAAACAATCTCAGGGAGCATGTGGTGGCTAGCCTGTTGCCTGGGTTACAGTCTGCTGCAGAAGTTCAAGCCCACCAGGCTCATTACTGATGCCAAGGTTGTCCACAGGTTGGCCAGGAGCTTTCAGAGTACCCGCCTCCCCCAGGGACGGCCATACGGCACACTGGAGTGGATCCAGGGCTTAAACAAACCCTCTCTCGCCGACAAGGAGGTGCCCTTCTCTTCTTCCGACAGCTCTCATCCACCAGCAAGGAACCACAACTCAAAAACACCCCTCCCCTGACCTTCCTCATTTGAGAAAGTCACTCTTTCATTGACTTTTCTTACTATGCTTCATTGCACCATGTGATCTCTTTTGGTGACCTCCTCTGTCCCTTTGTTTCAGCTGGCAGCCATGATATATCAGAACACGTCCTGCTACTCACTCGCATTGTAAAGCACTCCACTTACAAAGTCACTCAAGGGGGGGTAGTATGAAGAGGAAAATGGTCAAATTAATTTTGAGAGAGGAACTAAATGGGTTTAGGTCACATACCCCCACCTGCAGTCCAAACCCTGCTCATCCACTCCCACTCATAGCTACACCCACCCTTGCTCTGGCAGTAAACGATTCTGCTTGAATCCCCAAGATGTATGGTGTGTGGTGGGAGGGCAGACCATTTAGACCATATTTCATGCATTTCAGTTGCCAGGGTGAACAAAATGGATTTGTGAGCTTCGCCTACTGTTTCAGTGTAGATGTAACAGCATATTTCAAGACAGATTTAAGGAATTATAACGGTGCATTGCTTCATTATTTAATTGAATATACTTTATTTGGATCCCCATTAGCCAAAGCAACAAATCACAATATAAATATTTGTGGTATTTTTTTCAAGATAAATAAGCGTTTTGATGTGTACATTTGAATTGTTTACTAGTTTGTATACAAATTTGATATGTGAATTATTTTTAAAAACGTTTTCTATAGAACCATGTTCATGATGACTTGAATATGACGCTAATCTGTAAACTGTTGTTCAAGACAGTGGCTAGACACTCAATAAACAGTTATGTTTGTAAATTTTCAATTTATGCATTATTAATAAAGCTTTAATTTCCATCAAAATATTTCTTTACAAAGCGTGTTTTTATTTTATCCCTATAAGGTCATCTGATATTATTACATTTTGCCCTGAAACCTTCACCGTGATTAGTGTCTGTGCCGGCCCACTCCCAGACTTATACAGAACGGCCTGTACAATCACACTCTCTCCCTCTCTTTTCTCATTGCAGCACAGAGGCAGACAAGGTCCTCCATCACCCTGACTTAGGTAGGACGAGTGGATCTATGGGCTGTAACAGGGCTGGTGGCGGTAGGGGTAGGGGTGTAGGGGTGCAGTGGGTCGGGGTACGGTTGAGAGCCTGGCCAGACACATCTCCCTTTAGATCAATCACATTTCCCATGTTCTGTCCTTGAACCTCCCTTCTGTTACTTTCCTTCTCTCCTGTCCTATTTAAAGAGAAGATATGCGTGATGGGAAAGTTTTACAGTATAATAAAGCGCCTGCAGTACCCGCAGCTTTGGCTTCCTTAAAGTGATATGCTACAGTTTTCCCTCAGCTGGCTTAGAACACATTCAGGAAAATCTCCCCCCAGTTATTTTAAAATATGTTGATTTCACCTGACTTTGTGTGGTCGGTTTCAGTCAGCTTTTGACCGTGTGGGTTTATTGTCTTTGCGTTGTTCGCATATATGTGTGAACAGCGTGGCTGCTGTCGAGAGTTGCATCAGCAGCTTTGAGTGATCAATGTTGTGTCGACACACTTGACTCTGGCACTGCCACTCTAGAACCAAGGAGCCATAAAGCATGGCTGTCTGCCTCAAAGCACCCATCCATCCAGAGGCACTCAACACTACCTGAACTCTCTGATCTTTCACAGAGACCCAATGTCTGAGTGGCAGCGCTTACAATGCTAGTGATAGTGTGGCAGCAGTGGAACACAATATGGCACACACAAGTCCAATCACAGACTCATTTTCACATCTGTAATATCTCAACATGCAGGCATGATTTATTTCAGTATATCAACTGAAATGTATGCCAGAAAATAGGTTTTGATTCAGGTTACATATTTACTAATATTTAAACAACCAAATAAGGTTGCTTGTTTTATATGGGCAGGCAAAATATGTCTTACAGGTAAAGGACTAGTTTTAACATATTTTTCAATACTATCGCACTGCAAGTCAGAAACCAAGACTCATGCCTGCCATGTTAAACTCCTTGATACCAAAATACACAAATTATCAGCCAGTTGATTTGAATAATATCAATACAGGTAACAGTGAGCAGTGTGATCACTTATCTATGACTGATGGCCAATCTCCGCACACGCACACGACCCCTCATTACCATACTAATACAGAAGGAGATGCTAATTATATCTGCTATTTTCCATAGAAATTGGTAACACAAGCAGATATTGAACTACTGGTTAAGCGCGTTCATCAGTGGCCTAACTATAGACGGTGCAGTCGGTGCAACGCACTAGGGCTCAGAGCCGGCCAGGGGCCCATGCAAAAATAAAAATAAAAATTTCTTTTTTTTCTTCAAAAATAATTCAAATATTTTTTTCTTTTTTCAAAAACAATGTTGCGGTCCCAATGGCATTGACCGGTTCACGCAGTCTTCAAAGTAACCAAGCAACCTAAATGAATTTGTAATTTGTCTGTCCAATGACCTTGCTCCCTTGCATCCAGGGCCGGTCCTTAGCATTGGCGTAATAGATGTTCGCCTAGGGCGCCAGATCTGGGGGGGCGCTGCGCTGGCAGCTCTGGGAGGGGGAAAAACATTGTTGACCGTTGGTGTTCATCCTAATTTTCGGCCTTGATGTAACAACATTAATAATTTAGTAAAGGTAACACCCTTTTCACCCCGGTTACACTTTTCGCCCGCAGCTCACAGCCAAAGTGCGAGTGAGCGTGGGAGCGAGGTACCGGCGCTGTTGTTACTAGCACCTGGTGCTAGCTGCGCTAACGGATATAAGAAGATGTTTCTAGAACAAAGGTGGAGGGGAGCTCTCTCCTGACAGACTGAGAGGCTGATAACTACAGCTCAGTGAGGTAAAGGACTCAGTTCACTTTAGTCTAAGTTATCTCAGTGGGTCTTAAACATTTTGATCACAATGTATGTAAACACATGTTTCCAAGGCACTCCTTTATAATTATTGGGATAAACAGGTTTGAAATAATTCCAATAGGCCTACTATAGGAGAGTAAACCAACAATATCATTTAAAACTGGAGAAAGAAAAATGTGCGTTACTAAATAAATGTTAACTAGGTAAAATAAGATATGGTGCAAAACAATATTTGCACCGGGGCAATCACAACCTTGTTACGCCACTGGCGTCATATGCATACACCTAGTAATTGAAAATACCATGATGTCCTCCAGTATGTTGCCAAAAAATACAGACAACCCCTATCTAAACCCTGAGAGTCCCTATTGTTTCACTATAGGGTCCTTTAGCTGTCATCACATGGCTGAGGTTTGGTTTTTCCTGACCAATTATAACTTTATAATTTGGCAGGTCAGCTGATTTGAATAGAGCTATTACCCCAAGGGCAACTGTATTTGCAGTAAAAGTAATTTGTAATTAAAACGGGAATGTTTCCGTCGGAAATGGTCTGCAGTATTATTACATTGAGATTTATTTCTGTAAATTCAGCCGAGCCACATTTCATACATTTACTGTAATAGTCAAACTGCAGATTATTGGAATACAACAAGTGAATGATATACCATACTGACATCAAATCAACTAGCCTTCAAAACCACTTTACAATACCACTGCAATATCAATCACTTCCTTTAACTGAAGCCGGATGGAATTCATTTTATGGCACCACACATTTCAATGTTATACAAAGGTTTTCAAATCAATTTACAACAGCGTTGTATCACTGTTCAAAGAATTCACAAACAGACAGCTATGCAGAAAATGCACATTGACTTGCATATAGAAGAAGGACCGAATTGAAAGTAATCATGATGCACAGCAGAACATAAGGAGAGAGTAGACGAAATGGAGGATTACGATGAAATGCAAAATTGAGCTAAAAATATTACCATTGTTGGTAAATAGCCATTTCTAAATGTAATTTAAATATTTTGACTGCTCCCTTCTGCTACTATTAATGCAAACACATGGAAACCTGATATCAAATCTGGATACATCCTAAACCACCATAAACAAAATATGGGAATCTATATCATTCTGGTACAATATTAACACACTAATGCCTGTATACTTCCCCCACTAGATATCCCAGTGCTTCTAGAGTCATGGTTGGGAGATCAGAGAGTTGGAATCACAGTGAGAAAGAAAACTATTCAGATGAGGGCATGAGAAAGCTAGGGTGTGAATTCTGGAGGACCAGGTTTCCATCTCTTGTTTGCTTTGATTTTTGGCTGAGTCCCATTGATTGAGCATTGTAATCCAGGTCAGAGCCCTGAACTGACAGCCACAGAAGCTACCCAAGCAATGAGCCAGCCAGGTTGAAATTGATCCTAGTGGTCTCCTGAATCAAATAGTGTCCATATCCTCTGTGCCATGCAGCATGCTGATACAATCTTGTGTTTGACCCTAGTGCAAAAAGGGACCGTGAAAGAAGGAAGGGAAGAAAGGAAGAAAGACTATAGCTTGATGTTTTGTCTTGGACCCGCAAGAAACAAAGCTAATGTTAGCTAATTTGTGAATAAATGACAGCTGGTACAGCTGCTTGATTGGTGTTATATAACTGCTTTACCAGAACAACTCTCAAGCATCACAAATCACTTTGCTGACCAACACAATTTCATAATAACAAACCTCCAGGTCACACTTACAGAGAACAACAGAAGATTTGAGATTTGAGATGAGTCATATAGTATGCTACATTAGTTTAACCTTGCATAATTAACATATCATTGTGAATGGATATTACCCTACTCAGGATAAAAAAAAACATAATTTAACTAAAAGCCCACAAAATAACTCGCAATCAGAGACAGCTGAGACAGACATCCATGGAGTTTAAAAGCTAGTTGGAATCTTACTTACGTATCCTGCTAGACACACGTGACAGCAAATTAGAACTGTGTGAAATAAGAGCATAAATGAACAAAAACATTTCTGCAAAAATATATATCACTGCACATTATATTCCAAGAAAATGTGAGCAGGTATATTCTGAAAAAGAGAATAGTTCACTCTCAAAAAGGAACAGGACAAGTAAAGATGTTATACTAAGCTCAGAAAGTTATATGGAAATGCAGAGTTTGATGTCAATTATCAGTGGGTTTGGGAGTGTTATCCCTCTTTTCATATTACAGGGTAATTTGTTGAAATGTACATATAAAGCATCTCTTCATGTAATGGAGCTTTTGAAAACGTGGATATCAGGAGCAGCCGCCACTGATGTCTTAATGGACCACAGGGGCCTTTACTTAGGGAGCTTACTGACGTTTCATCCCTTCTTCTTTATACTTTAATATCAGACAGAATAACACTTTTAACCCAAACATAAAACCACAAAGCACCACTGGCTATGTTTATGTTATCTTCTCAGTACACATTAAACCATTAGGCATTACAGACCATGTTCAAACAAAAATTGAGGAAAAGACCGGTACTCATAAAACAAGGTCTAATGTTGCTTCCAAAATAAGGCATCATTACTTATTTACCCAGGCAGTGTCAGAATGGACAGCAATAACCTCTTCAATAATCACAAATTTGATTCCCTGATAAAAAATAAAAGATATTTAGTGTATATGAATGCCTATCAATTAATTACGGTACTTATGAATGCCCTACGTATTCCGTAATTGCAGAATTTTCAAAGGACCACAATTCTGCATTCCAAAATAATATGCACTCTAGAGACAGTAAATTGCTGGGCATGGTGTTCGTGCTCTCATCTAGAATGATGCCAGAGACGACACATCTTTAATGAGAGCAACAATGTGCTTGGTGTGGGAGAGCATACTGGCAGACTCCTCCTGGGGCCTCGTCGTTCTTTTTCTTGGCTGCAACCTTGCTCTTAAGTAAAAATGTATAAATCAAATTGCTTTATTTTAACTTTGTGAGAATACAGATTATGCAGGATCTAACGGCTTTCACTCGCTTTGTGATCTCCATCCATGTCATTGTATTGGGAGGTTCAAAAGTAGTATTTTGTCTGTAACATTGGTTGCAAATGAAAATATGAGCAGTATGCATGGTTTGAATCTGAACACTTATTTTTTAAATCGCAAATGTGTGGAAGACTTGGGATGGAAACCTGTTTTACTGGACTGTTTTCACTTGTCACAGACGGGATGGTATCACTATATCAACAACATATAGTACGTGGGCAATAAGGAAATTATGGTTAGGTTGAAACGGCACTAGATTCCTAAGAACTGTAGAACAAATATGCATACAGTGCGAAGAAACCCACACATGAGCATAGGCTGTTTCAAGAACAGGTTTACAAGTTATCTATACTTTAAGTGTAAAAACAGAGACAACAATTGAAAACCCAAGTTTCTAATTCTAGCTGGTTGATACTTGTATTGGATGCCAATTTGACCTTGCCTCCCAATATCACACACATGACTCTACCATAGGAGCATAGATCCCTTAACTGATCACATGTTACAGTTGCCTTAAAAACTTGTGTAACTTTGCAACTGAAAAAAAATGATTATGGAGCTGACTAATAACTGTTAACGCATTAGTTATTTCAAACTGTTACTTACATGTAAATCGTTTGACAATACGATGACATGCTTACAACTAAGGAGCAAATCAATACACTGTAATCTGTCTATGTGTAGGCTTTTGTTCTGGCTCAGGAGAAGGTCACTTTTAACAGGGCCATATACACCATGACAACCGAGTAATCCCATCAGTGTGCATCAGCCTGCAGGGTGTATCTGCAGGCTTCTCAGCGCTGGAACACTCCACATTGATTGCTGTCCATGAGCAAATCCTGGTGTCACAGCAAGTAGAACAGCGTGATATGACCTTTGTGGTTTGAGGGGCAAAAACAGAACCCCAAAACGATCAATGTTAACAAAACTGTGTTCATTGTACTTTTAAACTGCTGATATATTGTTGTCGTCTTCATCAAGATAGCTTTTCCCATCTTTATTTATGATTCCCTTCAGGCCAAAACATACCTTAAGGATAACTGTAAGCAGTATGTCATTTCAAATGCATGTGCTCATCATGTTTTGTATATGTTTTGGTTGAGTAATCACTTTACTATTCATCTATTCTCGCCTTAAGTACAAGTTAAGCTAACTCGTGGGCTGCCTGTAGTAAGAGACTGCAAACAGGATTTAATGACATGAAGGAGACATGCTATGCATTTGGTACATGTCAGAAGAGGACATCAATTATTATTTTGCTCATACAGAAATCCTATGCATTCATATTTTAGAGCAAACAAATGACAGAGAACTCTTTCAAATAAGAAAGAAAGCATACTTATAGTTCTTTCTTGTCATGCCCTGCAAAGTTAATTCAAATTCAAATGAGGCCTTTCAACTCAGTAAATTAAACTGCAGTATTTAATAAACAAACTCATCAGCATGCACCCAAAGTGTGTATATGTAGCATCCAATAATTAAATATGACGTTCCCTCATCTATACGCTTGAGTGGTCTTGTCTTAATTGCAATGAACACAAGCGTGAAGTCAAGGAGAGGAAAGAAAAATGTGTGACAGTTGTGTTGATTTTCGGTAAATAAACATATAAAGGTGATCTCTGTGACATTATCGCTAAGGCAACATTAAAGGAACATCAACACCTTTTCTGTCTTTCTTCTTCATAATGCAAGGACAACACAGTAAAAGCAGATAAAAGCATAGCTGTGACATAAAAGATCAGAAAAAGTGAAATAATCTTAGATGTGCACTGGTGCCAGACTATGTTTACACAAAGTTTGAGACTCTGTATATTGTACTATATCTGATATTTGAGAACCTTAATAATCATGTGGTTAAAACATTAGAAATGAGGCTCATCAAACCTGAAATGTGACTGAGCTACTTATTGTAATAGAATGCAAACTGGATTTTTGATGTTGACGTTTTGCATGTATAGTCAGTGGCCTGACAATATGTAGACCTGCAACATGTAATAATGTACTGCTACCAATGAAATACATCATATAAAGATGGTGACAATGTGGTGTTAATTTACTGCAAATCAGATTGTTTGAGGACACAGTTCAATCCCCCGACCTCATATAGTCATATAAAGCTATTCATCATATGATATTTGGACAGTGTAAAAAGCAAAGAACACATTCATGCTGTTTCATGCAGTGGCCACTATTCATATTTGGTAAAGGAAAACTATTATGCATCCCCTTTAAAACCCCCACTGCAAAGCCAAATTACCAAAAAGATAACCATGGAACATCACTACCTGATTCCTAAGTGCACCGTCAACTATCTCAGCTAAGCACCTGCTACCTCAAAGGTGGATGGGAACAGATGTCCTGCATATTCCTGACACACTTGATATACTTTATGTAAGCCATCTCTGCATCAAGTTGGTTTTAACCAGTGTTGTTAGGTTGCACATGGCTTGCAGGGAAGAGTTAAAAATACAAAGCAGCTCTCATTTTAAAAGAAGGCCAAGGGATAAAAGTGCCTCCATCACAGTGTAACTTAAAGTCAGGTGGAGTAACCTATTCATCTTCGCTCTCACTGACGAATCCCCAGATTTGCGGCAGCAACAGGCATAACCATTATTCTTCTTTCATGCTCTGGCTAACGTGATGTATTACTGAGGCAAGGGCCAGTAACTGAGCCCAGTGTGTTTCATTAAGAATGAAAGATGTTTTATTTTGTTCTGTGAATTATGGTAAAGATATAATTCTGGGAACAATTATATGTAGGGAACATCATGTTGTTTCACCCAAATAGTTCCACAGGCATGACTGTATAGCGAGAGTGCGTTCACATAAAATAAGTATCACATCGAACAATGTCAACTTCATTGGATGGATACATGTTAAATGTATCTAAATGATATGTTAGATTATATATGATTTGTGCATTATTCAGGGGAAGTCTTTACTGGATGAGAATGTGATTCCTGATGAAACTGTGTGCATGTTCCAACTATCCAAATGTTTCAATATTTCTCCTCACATGTTTAATGTTTTACTCTAGTTTTGGCTTTGCTTCCCGTTTGTTCAGCAGCTTTTCTGTAGATAAAATGTTTCTTCTTCTTTTATTTTGTCATTTTTATAAATAAGCACAGTTTGGACACTGCTTTCTCCCTCAATAGCCACATATTATTGGTTGGTTATACCTTTATCAGCTTCTTTGAACCTAACTCACAGAGGTTTTGGAGGTGTTATGTATTCAACACTTACAGAGTAGACACTTACCAATTACAGGGCGTGATGATTTAAAAACAATATTCTGCAAATGGAGAATATACACAATGTGTCTCTTGTCCGATGCTGTAAAAAAGGTTTAGTTGATGAAATGAATGGCATTTCTAGCATGTGCTGTTATGTGTTAGTGGCAATAAGAGCAGCACATATGAAAAGCTGTCTTTCTAGCAAGATGCTGACCAACAGCTGGAACGTATTGTTCATCATGGATTGAATAACATGCCAGACTATTCAGTTATCAGAAAACCTCCCCACAGATCCGATCCGACAGTTTGCCATGGAATATCAAACAATACCAAAAAACGTTTGGACCAAGAAAAAAAAGATTTGTGATACTCTGTTGACAGAACCACATTAATGTATCTGATCTGAGAACACCTGTCATATCATATCATATCATACACATACGCATGGAGAGTGATAAAGGGGCTTGAGGGTGTTAATGATAATGGCTTCATATCAAAAAGGGCTGAAAAACCATACAAGCTAAGAGTGCTGAATCCAGATTAACTTTTACATTATCATGAGATACAACCACAGTGGTTATTGATTTAGCATATTATTAAAACACTTGAATGTCAAATATATACATATATGTATCCTTTGTGTTATGTGTTTTTATCCCTTGGAAATATAACCAAAAAACAGGAGTCAAACTATAACTGTGTCAACTTAGTAAGATAACACTTAAACGTCCCAGATAGAAGGTGTGGGCTTAGAGAGAACGTTCAAGGTACAAAACAAATACAAATAAATGCATTCTCAAATATTCTCTGTCGTGTTCAACAGGGGCAAGAAAAAGCTTTAAAAAAAACTATTCTGGTCCTAACCCATTTGATTTACTATGACATTAAAAATGGCTGTCTAAAATAACCAGTAAGTCAATCAGCACACTGAAAACATAATACACACCTTAGATTCACAGTAGTGCATAAATGAGGTGAGATGCAGAATGTATTTATTTACAGAAATATTATTTTGTATGAACCGGCTTTCAGAGGCTGATTAAATCAATGTGAGTACAATTTTCCCAATGTCCCCTTAAGAAACAAGCCACCCTACTGCAGAGCAAAGATAGCAGCTACACAGTTATGCTAATAACAGTCAAGATGCATTGAGCCAAGCATCGGACTTGACGTGATGTTCAGACTGTTTAAATCCGGACCTCAGAAGGACGACCAATATAGATTAGTATTGTTTGTGTTAACACCAGATTGTTCTATTTTGGGAAATATCTGGCAATTTCCCTTTCAATCAATATACAACAACATTTATTTTTACTCTGTTGGATAACGTAATCTAAGGCACTGAGATTGACACGCTACTTTTGTATCCTGCAAGCTTTGTAGAGACCTTTTTCAATATTTGTAATTGATACCAAGAAAGTACCAACATATTCAAATGTAGACATAACATGGCCAAAAAGGACCAAATATCCATAGCAGCCTAAGAGGATATATAAAATTGGAATTTAAGGCTTTGCTTTGATAGCAGCTTCTTTGAGAATTGTCTAAAAACCATGTCAGGGAAAAGAAGAAACGAGCTCGTTCGACCTTTACCATTCATCAATCACAGTATGTGAGTCTCGGGCTCAGCTTCCTTACAAGTTGATCCACTTCCTTTGTCTGTCTTCTAACAAGGTGCAAAAGTGTAGATGTAACTTGTAAAATTCTACCTTTTTTGAGCCCATCGTATTTTAGGTGAAGAAGAAGGAATCCCCCACAGGGACAAGCAACTATATCAATAAAATGTTCCTGTAAGTGAGGGGCCACAGCTGCTCTTTATAATTTTAAGAGGTGTGGAACATATTTTTAATTACAGATCACTTCCAGAGGAAACCATGTGTGGCAGAAAATGCTCCCTTGAAAGCCTTGTAAATAACTAAAGGCAAGTTATCTAATTAAACAAGAAGTGGCTCTCATGCAATAAGCATGATGCCCTCTTATATCCCTCAGCCTTTTAAGAGAAAGTGTGCCTTGAAGTTAGAAGCATTTTCAAAAAATGTGCTTTGAAAACTGTGGAAACATGGACATGTATTAATAAATGCCCACTTAAAGCTCAACAAAAGTCAGCAAAACCCTCGGGTCATTTGCAAAGCACTTGGCTTTTAAGTTTCAGTTAAATTATAGATGGTGCAAAAAGGTGTTCACAGCCAGAATCAGAGTAAACTGATAGACCCAATATGGATCACAGTGTCTACTCAGACAATCCACCCACACCTTTTCTTTTGCATTACAGTTCATTGCATACAAAAAGGTGTATTTTATGTATGCAAAGCCCAGAGTGCAAAACTGACATTACAGATGTTCTGGAAGTCTGCTTTTGAGTCACTGCAATGAAAGACAGACGCTCAGTATTGACCTACTTTATAGTATTAGGATTGCTGGGAAAAAAACAGATGGGTATACAAGAAAAAACATCTCAGTGATGTAAGGATAAAACTGACCTCATTCATAAAAGATTGACACAAAACATTTGACATGACTCATCGATAATTATTAGAAATGTGTGTAAGGTCAGGGTTATTTTGTGCAAAATGAATATGACATTACAAAGCATAACACATAACTAAGTACATTAACGTGTAAACGATGCAATTATTTCCGCGTGGACATACCTTTACTAAAACCTAATAAAATCTATGACACATAATGACATTTAAAGCAAAATGTTGACTGAAGGTGCGGTTTCATATAAATGAGGATCCTAATTTGCTTACAGATACAGTATTCTCCACCCATCATTACAGAAAAGAATAATCATAATGAGACTCAAAAATGCAAATATCCCTATTGCTTATTAAAAAAAAAATGTAAGCTTCTAGCAATTGCCCATAGATTGTGCCCATCCTGTTATTGTCCGCAGAACAAGAGGAGAGACATTGAGGCATTGACTGCAGAGGAATAGACGGACAGACGGACAGGCGGATAGATATAGCAGAAAGATAAGATTTTATCGATAGAGAGATGATTTGTCTGTTGTTTAGAAGACAAAATGCAGTGTGCTGTAGGGAACAATGGCATCTGGTTCACTGCACAGCTTGTGTGAAACTCTGAAACGCATATCATTGAAATGTATATTGTTCATCTTTTTATGTTATTGCACCTATTACGGACATCTGATAGAAAACTCTGGGCATGGCAGAGCCCATTGTGTGAAGAAGAGTGCTCTCATTTTTGTTTCACGGCTCTGCGTTCATGCTGACTCTGAAAAATACAAAATGTACTGTGGTGCCTTTTTTTAAGAGAGGAATTAAGGTAGAAGGTTGAAGAGGTTGCTCTTGTGAATTATGGTGCAGACCTTGACCAAGACTCATTGCTGACATGGTCCCAGTGTTTGCACCTCTATTACTTTTACTGCGTGGTCATCATCGGAATATGCTCGTTAAATAAATAATTAACTTGTTTGCGGCACATAAAAAACAAAAACAAAAACTTCAGTCCCACAATTTGTTTTGATATATTTTGTGGAAGGGAAGGAACATTGTGCATAAGCCTGCTATTCTGGGCAACATCAAATATATTGAAGTTAGAAGGACTGCATTGAATATGCTAGCATTTAGCATAATAAACCAATTTGGTATTAACTGACTTTGCAGAGGGAGGGCTTTGGCTGAATGGCCAGCCTGCTCAGATGGGCCATTAGAGACAATGAGGACTCCATTCAGTTTTACTCATCTATTAAACATTGCAAATCAAAAACACAAAGACTATAGTTGAATCTATTTTTATAATCCTCAAATTCAGCAGCAGAGTGACTGGCTGTCAGTGGGCAAAAAAGGGCAGAAATTCCAGACAATGGATGCAGTACATTGACAAAAGGTGATTTTAATTAGAATATGGCTCAAAGCAATGAGCACCTTTGAATGAGTTATTATGGCATAATGTTTATTAATGTGTTTGTATTGTGTCTCAAACAGCACATCATGCACAATGATTGTTATGTCAAACAGAGACAGACAGCTGGAAGCCTCTTGAGACCATATGCTTCCTCCACAGCACAGACTAGTGGAGAGGAGATGAGGGTTATACTCAAAAAGGTGAATGTACAAACTGTAGAATAAAGCAAGTGCAAATCTATTTAAACAACTAAATAATAGATGCGAAAAGAACAGCCATCTTATAACACACATACTCTATGCAAGATGCACTGATGGCTTAATAGTTATATTGTATAGTAATGTGTCAACATGAACACACATAGGGTTGTGTCCTCCAGTTTTGGATGCACGTATCCATATGAATTCATTCTCAGATTTGGATGATTTGATGTTTAAGTCCTTTTTGAATGGTGCAGTGTTCCATCACACTTACCCAGAGAGCGATGCTGAATCAGGCATTCTGCCAGTGTTAGCACTGAACCAGATGACTGACTCCTATCTAATGGAAGCATTCCTTTCAAAACAAACTCAATATGCACCCTTCCTCTGGGATCCCCTCCATACAAAAAAGAAAAGAAATAGCTGGCTAAAATCTGAAGGGGTAGCATTCAGGGTCCCCTTCGATTGAATCTAAAGTCTGATAGACTCTGGCAGGCTGTATATTTCTTTACTTTAGACTTGGCCCAAGCATGGCCGATTGATATCCACTGAATATAATACTGGCAGGAAACGCTATTCTGAATCCCTGTAAGGATTGTGATGGAGTGTCTAAACAACAAGTAACCAAATGAGATTCATGACAACCTCAGATTCACCAATTCACAGCCCTGACTCCGAAATGATCTTTCATGAGAATAATATGAAATGGAATAACTGTCAACCCACTGACTATACTTCATCTACATCAGTTTGTCCAAACTGCCTGTTGTCTAATGCTTATTTTCAACAGAGTCATTTAACAACACTTAGTTGCCTATTTGGTGCATAGTTTTACACTCTCACCCTAACTCTGACTTCATCCAAACTTTTAAATCCACTTTATATTCTAAATGTGACTAGCGTACTGCAATAAAACATTGTCATCCAGCAAAAACATTGAAGTTAATAAACAAGCACATTCAGACACAATGTAACTGTACTCTGGAGTCATCTTGCATTCACTGCTGAATTCAAATGTATTAAAATAATCATAATCCAGTTAAAAATAACCCAAAATGATTCAACTGCACCTACTGTATTAGCAGATATGAATGTGTATGATGATCAACCTAATGCTGATAACCACTCCCGGAAAACAAAGTGGGGTACTATACTTCTGAGCAAGATTAACGCCTACCTGTGCACACACCTCAGCTCAAACAGTATGTGGCTGTAACTTTGTAACCCTGTATTACAAAAAACAGTAATAATTGTCAATACACTTTCCTACTTGTGGACCGTGATTACAGTATATGTACATTTAAAAATAAATACATGGTATTATAGAATGAAAGTAGAGTATACACATTTTATATGTATCATTGAAGTAGCCACAAACATTAAATAGCAACCAATAATTTGGTTTATGTACCAGTGAATCATTTTTGTATTATACACCTCTATTTTGTAAGCTGAAAAATAGAAATATAATCATCCTGAGGAAAATATTACATTTAAAATGATTAGTTTTCCTTCCTTTGTCAAACCTAAATTACAAATGGCAGCTGTGACCAAGCACCAAGCATGCCATTGAAATGGTACAAGGTCTGAAATGTACTTATCAAACAGCAAAGCATTGATCGTAAAAGCCTGAGTGCTGCACTTTCCATGTAAAAATATCATCAACATCAGCTGTTTTGTTCATACAAAAACTTGTTAATCCTCGGTGCTTTTTTTGTAATACTGTTGGTCTCACAACAGATAACTCTCCAGTGCACATATTATAGTTTAAATAGTCGTACAGGCTAGTTGCTTCGTTTGGTAATGGCGGTTGGCTCTCATAAATGTCAGCTGTAGAATCCCTATGTAATTCCACTTTAGGCCTGCAGCTGCATTGGGATCAGATTGGTAAGCCAAAACCAACATGTAAAAAGTGTAATTAGCTGGTCGCTAAAGGTAATAAAGCTGCTAACAACAGATTAACCATCTTTAAAATGTTTCGCACCAATTGCAAATGTTGTTCTATGTGAAACATAATGGCAAATATGATCATGTGTTTGCCAATGTTTAAAATAAAACACAAAGTAGCATTCCCAAACTACAGCTTGTATGCTTAACTATTAGCTTGTACTTTTATTGCAGAATGCAGCCTACATGTACAGGGCAGTAGCGAGGGATCTACAGTATAGGGAACCTCGCTGTAAGAGGACCAATTGGTTTGTTTTGACCAATGGGTGTATCTCTTTAGACTTAGTTAAAAGGAATTATTCAAGATCCTCCAACATTCAAAATAAAAGTAGCAGTTTTTCAGACGGCTCTTTAAATATTATGTAATCCCGTCTGACTCACTATTAAATTATATATATGTTATTATGTAATAAACTACTGTTAGTGTAAAAGGGCATAACTGCAAGTAGCAGTAACTGAATATGTTTCAATACATACTCACTTTGCCAACAAAACATAATGTAATGACGAATCATTTCAAAAATAAAATATAAACAATCCCCATGTTAATAGTGACTTTTTGTCCCTCTTTATTTTGTATGTTGTGTGCAGCTCAAAAATATATCAAAAGAAAACCCTATGCATCTCTTAGGATTGCCAAAGATGATGAGCTCAGCTGGGAGACAGAGGCCTTGAGTTGTCTTAAAAAAAATGACGCTTTGACTCTTGAAGATGTAAGGCTTTTATATTTAAAAGGCTACTACATTTCTCGATTCTCCCTGAATAATTCTTCAAAAACAAAAAAATAACTTATTTGAAATATCCCAACTTCTGCCTGCTGTAAGAAGTTAACAGCATTCGGGTCATTTGGGTTAAGTCTCCCATGTGTAGAAATGTATTGAGATTACAGCATCTTTCAAATGAATCTGAAGGCAAAAGTTTTTGTAGAAAATGAGACACTCCCAGTGGAAATTGCTGCAGTATGTGAGTTGCTTCCAGCAAGTGGAATCAACATCTCTGAGAGATGAATTAAGATTGAAGAAACTATGTAATCTACTTGGCTTTGATGCTTTGAGCGTCTGGTCATAATCATAGTTCACAAACATTGCACCGTGACTGTGCATGCTTTTTAAAAAATGAGCTTTCAGGAATTCCACTTTTTATATAGCTAAATGTGGACAAACGTTGCTACTCCGGCATGACATTATAATAAATAGATGGATAAATGATACAGTAGGTTGGCACACTATAGACAGAACATAGATGAATACTGTACGCTGACAACTGAAAAAGACACTTACCTTTAATTGATAACAGAGTTGAAGTCAAACAGCACATGTGGAAGAAGAAGGAGAACAATAAATTAGCATTTATGTTAATGTCCCTCATGTTTTCTGCAGTGCCAGTCACATTTAAACTGATGGTAAGTTGTTCAAATCATGATTACAACCAGCACAAACAAAACATGTGGGCAATGTGGGCAATGTTCTGTTAAGGGAATTGATTTTGATTTGAATGACTGGAATACCATTTCAAAGCTCATTACAATTATACCCTTACTCCATCCCAACCAGGGGTCACCCACCTTTTTGAGACTGACAGCTGCCTGAAGGATAATGAGTAATATGGAGGGCTGCTTGTTTGATTTACTTTTCCTGAAGAACATATATTTGCAGTTTCACTTTAAATAAGAAATATTATGCATTTAATAGGCTATATATAGTATATTATTATTATTATTATTATTATTATTATTGTTAGATATAGCTACAGGTGGTTAACACACGCATCAGATGCTGCATGGACAGCAGAGGACAAAATAAACACGGCTATGATTGGGCTCAACGGTTAAATATTGTACCACTATTTTAAAAGATAAGTATTTGTGTGTTTGTCTCAGATGGAAGACTTCTCTGTGCCGTGTTAACTTTGGTTCTGATGGCAGAAGACGGCTCTGCTGACACACGGAGGCTGAATCAGCATCGCCTCTTCAGACAAACTTTATATGCATTTTTAAACATCTCGCCCATCAACGTGATGATAAGCTCGCAAAATGCACTCTGAATAGTCTATTTAATGTAACAATCCTTAAAACACTCACTACATCCTGCAGCATGTGAGCCCCCCCGCAGCAGCTGAATGACTTTAAAGTTCGGGCAGACCTCAGTCACTGTTATAGTCCGTCAAAATGATCATTCTCTGTTAGGATCAGCATGACTTTAGAGAGACAAATTAAAGAATGAATGAAACATAGTTATGCCTTTTCGGACACAAGAAGACTTTTTGAAAAACGGTCAAAAGATCAATGGAGTCTACAAGATAACATTGGCTATTCTGCATGTGGATAATGTAGTGCTTTGTATGCCATTAAAACAGGGTGTTGCTTTATTTAGTATTTTAATTATTTATCTAATGAGTGTATCTGCTATATGATAAACTTCTCTGGTTTAACACCCTACACGCAATGACGCAATATATAATTGTATGGAACAGGATTATTAAGACATGCTATTTACAATCTCTCAAATATCAAAGCCTGAAATGCCGACAAATGCCAGAACAAGATGCCTTCAATGGCATGACTCACTGATTGACAAAAAATGGGCATACACCTAGAGGTGTTATTACTGCAGTAGAAGCAGCTTCACTGTGACGTCAGTCTCAGACTTTTTCAATACATATTATAGAGGAAGACAAAGACAGGCATCTTTACACAATGTGAGAAGGAGGAAGTACAAATGTGTACAACATAATTGGGTATTCTGTGGTTGCAGACAATTCCCTCTAAATAAATCCAAAACAATTGCATTTATAGTGTTGATATGTAATTGTAAAAAGACCAAAATGCTTAGACAGTTTGGACATAATTTGGGTCACAATTTCAATATACCTAACCTTTTGAGTGCTGACAAGAGACAGGTGGTGCAGCAAATGTGATTTCAGTGGATTTCATGAGTTCTGTTCTCTGTCCTGAGGAACATGTTGTGGCTTTCAACATTGCTTGGTTATATAATTTATTTCATTAAATAAAGCTGTCCAAATAGCCAATCAACAAATGCATCTATTCATCACTTAGCTTCTGGAGACTGGTCTGAAAATGGCAAAGAGAGAAACTTTCTGAGCAGCGGGGTGCTGATTGAGAAATAAGCCATGATTTTTCAAGCAGAAAGGGAAAAGCTCTCCCTGACAATCTCACCGTTCATTTTTCGACGGTCTAATAAAGAGAACTCACATTAGAAGCAATGACCTGAATAAGGAATATGAAAATTAGAGTGTAATCAAAATTAAACTAGACACATGACACATGAATAATGACAAAAGTACAAGGGAAGACAAATAAAAGATCCACATGCATGAGTGTGCATGTGCCTGTGTGTAACTGCATCCATATCTGCAACTATCATAATATTTTAATGATCTGCCAATTACTTTTTCAATGGTCTTTATAGTCTCAGAAAAAACTGTTTCCATGGTGGAAATATAACATTTCACTAATAGTCTAAAACCCAATCATATACAGTTTAATATCACAAATGAAAAAGAAAATAATGAAGTTATCATGTTTGCTGGAACCAATACATATATGGTATAGATTGCCTACAAACTAACTGTTATTTTATTGATGTATACAACCAGATGGGTCAACATATTTTTAGGCATATGGAAATTGCAAATAATAATGTCAAGGAACATTGTCTACATATAAAACATATCCTACTGGTTATTAGGCATAATTATGCGCATTTATTACTTATCAGACAAATATAACTATGAAAGTTAGAAAGTATCCAGCCATGCTATGCAACAAAAAACAACTCAAATAGTCTGAAAAAGCCATTATGTCTAAATATTCAGAATCACAGAGCTTTATTATCCCCACACACTAATGAAGTTAGCTTTCATGTTTCACTTGTATCCGTCTGTTTGATGGGGCAAATTGTATAAATGTAAATTTGCCTACTACCCCATGTGTAAAAACACACATACTTTTAAATCCAACGACTTCATTCACCTTAGTGAGTTCACGGTCTTTATTACTAGCATGTGACCTGATGTCACACTATGCCATGGGGGAAGACACTGTCTATGCAACCACACGGGAGTTAACAAGAAATGATTAAGATCCCTCTCAGGCAGAGCACACATTTTCTCCACTGATTCTACTCAAATTGTTATTCTTACCTTAGAAGACTGGGCATCAGTGTTTGTGCAGCATGTCTGAAGTATTAAGCAGCCCATGCATCAATTAAAATAATAATTGGGAGGAAAACGGAAAGATGTGAGACACTGTGAAAAAAAGCTGAGGAGCCATTTTGGCTGGGCCTCTGCAGCTCTAAATGAGGCTGGATCATTTGTAACGGAGCCAGATCATCTGGTTATGATGCAGTTATCCTCACACTGCCACAGCCAGTTATATAGCAACTGCATTTCATTTGCACTGCACAGTCACGGTGCACCCTCCCCTCTCCTGTACCACTTATTCTCTCACTCTCCTGTCAGTGGCACATTTACTACACAGCAAAGTACAATGACATCAAATGGAATATGGCTTTGGATCTGGGTAGGCTCGGATGCTTTCTGCCACTCCTTTCACATTTTCCTGTCAAACATCAATCACCGGGCGTCGCTTTAAGGTCAATATGAAGAATCAATAAGTCTCATATTACAGCTACTTCCCTCTCGCTGCTATTTTAATACAGAGTTGTGTTTTATTTATGTATGACTGTTGTGGGCCAAAACGATAAAACTGTGCAGTTTCATCCAGTTTGTTATGCTTCAAGTTTGAGACATTGGTTATCATGGTTTCATTTCAGGCAGCGCATGTATTCATAACTAGATTGTTCATTCTTCATTTATTTGAAAATGGCTTTTCACTTTCTCTCATTCAAGCATTTTCAAAATACAGATTTTTAACTACAGACAGACAGACAGACAGACAGACAGACAGACAGACAGACAGACAGACAGACAGACAGACAGACAGACAGACAGACAGACAGACAGACAGACAGACAGACAGACAGACAGACAGACAGACAGACAGACAGACAGACAGACAGACAGACAGACAGACAGACAGACAGACAGACAGACAGACAGACAGACAGACAGACAGACAGACAGACAAACAGACAAACAGACAGACAGACAGACAGACAGACAGACAGACAGACAGACAGACAAACAGACAGACAGACAGACAGACAGACAGACAGACAGACAGACAGACAGACAGACAGACAGACAGACAGACAGACAGACAGACAGACAGACAGACAGACAGACAGACACACACACACAGACAAAGAAATAAACATATTCTGAATTCAGCTTCTTAAAGGAATAACTTATGTGCTCAAATCCATCAGAGCCTAAACAGAGTTAACGCTTCTCTTCCTGCTTGCAATGACAGTTCTGCTAGCCAGAACACACACTTTATGAAGGCCATGGTAATTCCACTCTCACTTTACCAAAAGCTTCTCCTAACCGGAACGCTATTGGCACAGATATCACACAACGACATGTACAATTACAGATGTCACACAACGACATGTACAATTCAGCAGGTGGGTGTGAGATAATCAATAGCACCATCTAAAGGAAATGTAGACAAAAGCATGAACTGTAAATAAATGCATCCATATTATATTACACTATTTGTGTGGATCATCCGAGTAATTCAAAATAACTGTAGAGTCCCATATAATAGACATTTTCTTTCATAACATACTTTTAACCTTTCACAAGGTGCACAACATTTAAATAAAATATGTTTGTCCACTTTAAATTAGAAAAGTCATTGTAGATAAATTAATATGGCACAACAGTGGTTTACAATTTTTAAATTAGGATGATAATTTACGGGATTTTGAATTGACCCTGCCCTTGAACATACCATTAACAGATGATGATGAAGTGAAGTCAAAGCATTTTTTATAGCAACCAGCAACTTGAAAATTACAATTGTTTGTGAAATTGAATACTTTGATATTCATTACATTTTGAACAGCTTAGTTGTTCTAAGTGGGAGCATGACATCAGTCTACCATCTCATTCAAGATCTATTACACAACGCACATCATAACTTTGAGTTATTGCTTTAGCTGTACCATGTTTCATGATAAATCTCTTGTTGAAGGTGTCTCTGGAGAGCCCTTGGTTAGGATGTCAGAGGCTGTACGGACAGGAACTGTAATGTGAAGGACGCGATTTATGGATGCAGACCTAGTAGACAAACAACCCATAGAACCACCTCATGACTATGTGTATTATTTTTTAACAACACCTATGTGTGATGTTAGGAGAAGAAAAAAGCAGCTGGGTGTTTGTCCAAGGAGATGTCGATTGTTCAGAGGTGAGAATAGGGCAAGCAGAGCGCTATTATTTACTCCTGACTGTTTACCTGTGGCAGAGCGATTCAAGCGGAGGGGTTAATAACTTGGTGTGACCTCAGATCAACAATGAAAGCCCACTTTCTGTCTCTCTTACTTTACTGTTCTACACTTAACTGTCCTTTCAAATAGATAAAAAGAGTGATTAGAATAATGAAAGCTGTTTTCTAATAATCATGAGGCCAAAACATCAGTTTTCAACTGACAGAATATACAGTGGGGCAAAAAAGTATTTAGTCAGCCACCAATTGTGCAAGTTCTCCCACTTAAAAAGATGAGAGAGGCCTGTAATTTTCATCCTAGGTATACCTCAACTATGAGAGACAAAATGAGAAAAAAAAATCCAGAAAATCACATTGTCTGATTTTTAAAGACTTTTTTGCAAATTATGGTGTAAAATAAGTATTTGGTCAATAACAAAAGTTCATCTCAATACTTTGTTATATACCCTTTGTTGGCAATGACAGAGGTCAAATGTTTTCTGTAAGTCTTCACAAGGTTTTCACACTGTTGCTGGTATTTTGGCCCAT
The DNA here is from genome assembly GCF_949606895.1 of Notothenia rossii. Classification (NCBI taxonomy): domain Eukaryota; kingdom Metazoa; phylum Chordata; class Actinopteri; order Perciformes; family Nototheniidae; genus Notothenia; species Notothenia rossii. The sequence goes on along the minus strand of NC_136912.1, from coordinate 23,962,876 downwards.
TCCTCCATGCAGATCTCCTCTAGAGCAGTGATGTTTTGGGGCTGTCGCTGGGCAACACAGACTTTCAACTCCCTCCAAAGATTTTCTATGGGGTTAAGATCTGGAGACTGGCTAGGCCACTCCAGGACCTTGAAATGCTTCTTACGAAGCCACTCCTTCGTTGCCCGGGCGGTGTGTTTGGAATCATTGTCATGCTGAAAGACCCAGCCACGTTTCATCTTCAATACCCTTGCTGATGGAAGGAGGTTGTCACTCAAAATCTCACGATACATGGCCCCATTCTTTCCTTTACACGGATCAGTCGTCCTGGTCCCTTTGCAGAAAAACATCCCCAAAGCATGATGTTTCCACCCCCATGTTTCACAGTAGGTATGGTGTTCTTTGGATGCAACTCAGCATTCTTTCGCCTCCAAACACGTCTAGTAGAGTTTTTACCAAAAAGTTCTATTTTAGTTTCATCTGACCATATGACATTCTCCCAATCCTCTTCTGGATCATCTAAATGCTCTCTAGCGAACTTCAGAAATGTTGCATAATTTGCAAATACATTCTTTAAAAATCAGACAATGTGATTTTCTGGATATTTTTTTCTCATTTTGTCTCTCATAGTTGAGGTATACCTAGGATGAAAATTACAGGCCTCTCTCATCTTTTTAAGTGGGAGCACAATTGGTGGCTGTCTAAATACTTTTTTGCACCACTGTACATGTTTTATTGTTTTTCAACTTCCTTTAATACAGTGAAAGTTGTGGAAGAATGTTTAATATTTATTATTTGTGTATAATCAATCTGATATTCTCCACATTTAGAAACAAGAAGGTCAAGTACTGCCAGTCAGAGTATTTTTGCGGAGGCATTTAGGAAATAAGAGTAATAAGTGTATGAGATGCTAATGGATACCCAATAGGATAGGCATTGAAAACCCTTCTTTTGGGTCCGAAAAAAGACTGATTCCAACAATGTTCACTTAACCTGACTGAAATCAGAAGGACGGCTATTATCAGAGCACTCATTCCGCTTTGCCTCAGGTTCTTTTTAATGTCCTCAACTCTATCATTAATCCCTGTGATGTTTCTTCAATTGTGCCATTGACTACTCTCTGTGATAAGTTTCTTACCTTTTTTATCGAAAAGTATCTGCTCTTAGGCTAGCCCACACTAGTGCTACGCCAGATCCTTCTCCTTCTCTGTGCCCTGCTGTCCTCGACCACTTTGAGCCTGTATCCCTCTCTTCTCTCTCGGATGTAGTCAAGCACCTGCGGCTGACCTCAGATAGCATTCCCTCTCCCTTTCTCAGAGATGTTTTCGATTCAGTTGGAGCAAATATTTTATTACTTGTAAACACCTCTCTTAGCTCAGGATGTGTCCCAGCTGCCGTCACACATGCCGTGGTGCAGCCACTACTTAAAAAGAAAAATCTTGACCCCTCCATTCTCGCAAATCTTAGGCCCATCTCCCAGCGACCTTTTTTATCTAAAGCCCTGGAGCGAGTAGTCTACGCCCAGCTGCAGTCTTTTTTAACCATGCATGGAATCCATGAAAAGTTGCAGTCTGGCTTTAAACCCATGCACAGCACTGAAACAGCCCTTTTAAGAGTTTTTAATGATCTGCTCCTAGCCGCCGACTCAGGTAGCCCAGCTGTCTTGGTGCTGTTAGACCTGACAGCTGCCTTCGACACTGTGGACCATAGCATCCTGTTGTCGCGGCTCGAACAGTCCGTTGGCATCACAGGCTCTGCCCTTGCATGGTTCAGGTCCTACCTGACAGACCGTAGCTTCTCAGTGCAGCTAGGTGCCTTCTCCTCTGCCAAAGCCCCTCTTACCTGAGGGGTTCCCTAAGGCTCTATTATGGGCCCCATCCTTTTTCTGCTGTACATACTGCCCATAGGTTCAACTCTCACCCAACACAACATCCCCTCCACTGTTACGCCGATGATGTACAGGTATATCTGCCTCTCAATTCTAATGTCAACTCATTACAGATATGGATGGACTGCTTGACAGGGATAAAGTCCTGGCTGAGTCAAAATGTCCTCAACCTCAACGAGAGCAAGACCGAGGTCATCTTTTTTGGACCCCAACCTCCAGCCTCTCCGGTTGATATTCTGGGCTCCCTCAATAAAAACATTCTCCCCTCTTTCATGAACCTTGAAGAGACCTTCAATAGCGCTTTTACATTTGATAAGCAGGTCAGCACCGTAGTCAAAACCTGCTTTTTTAAAATAAGACTATTGGCCAAGACTAAGTCGTTTTACATTTTTTAAAGACCTAGAAAGGGTTATTAACGCATTTGTTACCACAAGGCTGGATTATTGCAACGCTCTATACGTGGGTATGGACCAGGCGTCAATTAGACACCTGTAGCTAGTGCAGAACGCAGCTGCGCGTCTTCTCACTGGCCACAAAAAGCATCACCACATCACTCCAATGCTGGCCTCATTGCACTGCTTTCCAATTAGGTTCCTAGTTGATTTTAAACTCCTTTCATTCGTTTTTAAAGCACCAAATGGGCTGGCTCCAGCTTATATAGCATAACTCCTCCATTGCTACACCCCAGCATTAAGCATTAAGGTTGGCTGACCAGCTGCTGCAGGTAGTGCCCAAGACCAGGCTAAAAGCCTGAGGTCACCGAGCCTTCGCAGCTGCCGGCCCTAGGCTCTGGAACACTCTGCCGCTCCGCCACTCTGCCCATGTGAGGTCGGCCCAGACCCTAGGTTTTTTTTTTATATCAACACTAAAAACTCACTTCTTCTCCCTGGCCTTCTGGTCTTTCCCAGTGTTTGATTTTTATATTTTCTGTTGTAATTTATTGTCTTCTGTTTGCGATTGTAGTAATGTGTTATTTATTATTTGCATGTACAGCACTTTGGCTCGACCAAAAATCGCTTTTTAAAATGTGCTATATAAATAAAACCTGATTTAATTTGGTAGTTATCAAACAGGTGAATGTATATCTCTATGAATACATTGCATGTATTGTGTTGTTGGAATGGCCTGTGTCAAATCTGAAACACTCTTGACTTTAACCTTGAACTCTAAATAAGAACATGTAACAGAAAACATAATGGCCTATCTTACAGCTCATGCTTTTGTTCTTACATGTTTGCAGCATAAGATTGATGTCAAGTGGCACAGCTGAGTGCATCTTTAATTTGATGTGATGGCACAGCCCAACTTAGTGTGCTTTTGACATGCAACTGCAATTGCAAGTCCACATCTTGCAAGATTGCTAATTGGCTGTAGAAAAAGTAGAATATAAATATAAGAAGAACAAGAAAAAGAAAAATGACACAGAAGATGACAACGAAAAAGATAAAAAGAAGGCAACGATGATGAAGAAGAAGAACAAGAAGAGGAAGACGGTAAAGAACAAGAAGAAACGTTGAAGAAGGAGAAAAAAATGGAGAAGAAAAAGAAGATGACAACGAAGAAGAGGCATGTTCAAATAATTGGCGTAAGTTAGCACAAATTGAAATTGAACCATTGTATCTGTGGTGAGTGTGCCTCTCATACTTTGATATCATTATTTAATTACTTAACAGCAACTTAGAATTATTCTCGTGATTAGGGAGAACTGTACTGGGCTGGATGGATGATTGACCCCCATATTATTATGCAGAAGTGATAGTGTATGAATATCAGTGTCGGTTGAATACACTTATATGACCCACAATCCAGCCGGGTCGCTTTTGCGTGCTGTTTCTGACTTTCAGAATGTGCTGTGTGTTCCTGAAGCCTTGAATTATGCATGCTTCATCATGATGACATCACATTAACTCTGCACTTATGTAAATGTCATCTCGAAGTGTCAAGTAAAGACAATAATACATGTTCTATTACTTTTGATGGCAACGTTTTTTCTTCTGCTTCAGGCTCTTCATGGAATGGATAATTGTCTTCAGAAACACAATATCAATTCTACATACAGGCACATTAGAGTGCCTGCTTTTTGCTGCATATTTTGGTTCTGAAACTTCCCATGGCTTTCCTGAAACTGAAGCACATCTATTTATTTTGTCTGGCCTCTTTTGTATTATGGTAAGGCATGTGTCTGCTCTGTGACAGCTGTAATGTTCTATCATGATGTTTCTTCACACAATGTATTAACAGTAAGCTACTCAATTACATTTATTTATAAAAAATGATTGAAGACAATCTCACTGCCATGCAGATAGGATCTAGCATTAGCATGTTACTGTGCATTCATGAGAAGATGATGTGCAATTTAGCCAAGAACGCTAGTATCTGGACATCCTTACCTGCTAACGGCTTACATAATAAGCCCCACACCTAAGAGAAGGCAGTAGTTTTGGAGAAAAGTGCTTTGGCCAAATAACTGAACCTGGAGTAATAATAGCCTCAATTTTAGCAATACAAATGGACTGAATTGGTTCTTAAAAACTGAAGATGTAGGAAGCATCTATCACAGCGTGAATCAGTTGAACATTTAATTAATTAATGTCCTGCCGCAGTTGAACAATAACCTGCTGTTTTATTTGCTTACATGCATGCACACGTATTCAGGAAATGATTAATTCATTACTATAGCATTGTCCTTATCTGCTTTCTGTATGCATCAATACTTTAGTCAACTTGGAACATATACAAACCCTAAGAGTTGTACTTATCAGTTCTTATCTCATGACAATTGTGCATTAACACCATGTGTATGTACTGAGGTCAGATGTCCATAGATGCAATGCAAACCAATGATGAGACTTTTCAGTAAAACTAAGCATTAGCTGACACATTCTCTTTGATATATAGGGCACAAGAGGGTGTTTACTAATCTCTACAGGAGAAGCTCTCCATAACCAGCTGATAGCTAAAAAATGCAAGATAAATAAAAATATCAAACTTCCCCCAATGTTTATTTTAAGCATGACTCATCTATTTTAATGGATGAAAAAAACATTTGTCTGAATGCCCAGGGGATACCTCCACATCCTGCTTTAACTAGTAGCATGCTTATTAATAAAGTATTGTTTAATTGTGCATGATTTCCACAATTAGGAAGGTGAGACTTATTCATTCCACCCCAGAGCAGTAAGCAGCATTTTAATTAAAAAAATAACGACAATGCTCCACTTCACAATGCTTGCATTTGATGCCTCATATTGCTAATGAAGTTAGTGCTGTAATTAATGAGATAAGCAAAAGAGACTTTTGAAGAGGCTTGCATGTGTGAGTGTGTCTGAGGGCGCTGTGGGCCCATGTGTAAGAAGGCTGCAGCCTTGAGGTGATTGATCACCCACAGGGTGTTTCTGAGAGCGGCCTTCTTCAAGCCATTAATTAGATATCTTCTCTCTTTGCACTAACCCCAAGGTAGGTCACATGAAATGCAGCTTCTCCCTGACCCAATGTTGGTTCCTCTGCAGCAGCCCCTTGTTTCACCCCCATCCCCCCCACCCATCCTCGTTCCTTGCTCCTCTGGCATCTGATCTCTCACTGCGACCTCCCTTTGCCTGCTTACCCATGGCTCTTGTTTGGCTCAAGGCTCTCTGGGTTGCAGAGGACTCTGGCCTATTCTCAGTGACATGTCCTATAGCAAAACAAGGCAGTGAGCTGCAGGCTCCAGCATATAATACAAACATAGTTAATTTAGTATACAAGTAATGTTTTCAAGCCTGATGAAATCAACATGACACAATTATGGACATATTATATTGGATATTCAACAGAGCTCTGCCTATGGTACAAAAACAGTCTGCCGGTAATGAATGTATTATATTTATAGCAATAGCCTTCATGTGCAAATACTTAATAAGCTTGATTTAAACAATGTAGAGGGGTAAAAACCATTTGTATATTGCAAACAGATAGATAAAAATGCTATAAATGATGCTGTGTGTCAACCTTAGACATTTAATGTCAAGGTAAACTGTGTTACATGTAGCAACTGTTGATGCTAACAAAATACAGTATTTACTAAGCACCATTTGCAGTATAACATTGTTAGCACCTTATCAAATACATACATATAACATTGTTCTTATCAGTAACTAATATAAAACTTGTGTTTTTTTAAATGTAAGTGTAGTTTATCCATTGATTAATGTCAGACAACTTAAAATTATTAAGGCTAGGGGAAGACCAAGATGAGTGTATAATTAAATAATACAAATATTACAAATAACTACCGGTACATATATAGAAACAATGAAACTACACAGTATCAAACACTCTCACCTTCACACCATTACTTTGTGCTGTACTGAACCACCGTGCCTACCTCACCATTTGTCATTGCATCTGAAATGCGGATTTCCTTTACACAATCAATGTCAATGTAAAACTGGAAGATGGAAAAAAAAAAAATGTCTTTGCTGAGCTTTCCTTTATATTCCACTAATCGGTTTTCAAGGTAAAGGGTTCATATGTAGAATGCATAACTATCATATGTAAATACATGCACAAAGCAAACGTGTCCCCTTATAGGGTTGGCTTAATCCTCTCCACTCAGTATACACTGTAACTCCAGAGCTACATGCCCACAGGGGAGAATAATTTATGTCCCACTGTATCTGCCTCAGAGGTAGCATGTACGGATCACTACAACAGCGTGTTGCATGGGTGCAGAGAGACGAGGGGAAGCAGGCATGATAACAACGTTAAGTGAGGAAACTAGATTGATATGCAGCGTAAACCATGAGGGCTCTTTTTGGGGATTTTTGTAATTGCGTAATGTAAGTGTGACTCTTAGGTGTGTTCTGAATAAATGCATCAGATAATTTGCCTTATATTTGCAAGGCTCACATTAAGCTGTTAACTAAGAAACAAGCCTTGTGTATTTCCAGTTGGTCACAGGATTTGAAGAATAATGTATCACTTCTGCAACTATTATGAGTGTAGCGGCTAGAAAATGACAGAATGGGATTGACAATAATGTGAAATGAAGTCTGAAAATCTCAAAAAGTCTAAATGGATTTATACTGGGACATGTTTGCTTTTTAGAAACAGGAAGCAGCTAATTATACATTTATTTTCATTATATACATTTACTTTTTTAAATACTGGGATTCCATACAGATTGACACCTGTGAGACTTGGATGTTCCATTCTAACACGTTGTACTTATTGTGTGTGTTTGTGTCTGTGACTGCACTGTCCTAGTTGTAAGAGTGAATACATTTTAAGTAATTGTTGCTGTTGCAAAAGATATCCTGATTTTAACCAGAGTCGGTAAATAAAAGGGGCTTAACAAAGCATTGCTGCATCACGAAGCAGTTTTAAATAAGCTGGAATAAAACATGATGAAACTAAGTTGCTGAGATGTGTTTCAGACTTTTTTTAAATACCTCTACTCGATCAGATGTAACTTTGTAGTCAAGCCTTGTGGGGTAATCAATCTGTGTGCCCATCATATGCCAATGTGAATACAATTATTTAGACTGCAGGGAAATCGAAAACCCATTTTGTAATTATGTCAGTTTTCAATGGATATATCCTTCCAATTCTAGTGATAGAATACTCCAAACTAAAGGGGAAGCACTGCTGACTCTATTTGTATCACTGTTTTGTGGTTTCAAGTTGTTGATCCAACATTCACCTAGTCATATAGTACACACATGCTATTCATTTTGCAGTAATACGTATTTAATACATACTGTATTTATAAGCCAAATAATATATTCAATACAAGTCCACACATTTACAACCAGGCAAAGACAACATATTTGTTGTAACTTATTTTTAAAACACACCTGATAATGATAATGTATGTTACAACACACAAGTGTTATGCTTACACTGTTAAACAAGAGTCACTAAGACTCTCCTGGGGAAAACAACGCCTACTCTACATCCTGCACTTTTCTACTTTTATTTCATAAGGGAAATATGTACAGTGATTATGAATACAGTACACAGAGCTGTATGTCCTTAAGTTTAAAAAATATGGAATTTAGACACCCAAAGCTTTGACCTTGTTCTTTATTATCTAATGCAGAAGATAGCAACAAATATTTCTACCAGCTTTTTGTTTTTTGGTAAATTCTCTTATTGAAGACCTTATTTTTGAGCCAATTTGTTCTCCTGTTTACCAATGTATCACCTTTTGTGAACTTTTCAAAAATGTTGGTTAAGTTGTGTACATTCCGGCTTCTATACATCCATGGGCTGAAGTCAAGTGGATTTGTTCAACCTGTGTGTTGGTATTACACAGTTTGCTGTGAGCCATTGATGGGCACTAGTATAACACACACTATAACACTAATAGTTAGTGGGGATGTGCATCTATACATAATATAATCCAAGCTTAAACTTAAAGTGGACCTACAGTATCATGCTACAGTATATTTGAAACATATATTGTACAGTAGGGCCATACCTATATAAAGTATATAAATATAGTTTTTTTTTCAAATACCAAAAAGATCCTGCATTTTAGCCATGCCTCATTTCGCTCTGTTTGCTCTTTCCAGCCGTGGAGGGCCCAACACACGAAAAAGGATTTAGTATTATCGTTTGGACTGTCTGTATCTGTGGATGAAATATGTGCAGCAACGCGTACCTCAGACCATTTACTGGTTCTGTTTACAACCTCGATCCCTTCCGCAGGAGTCGAATCACGTGCCCTGCGCGTCGTCTGCGTTCGATTAACCCCTTGACTGCCTCATAGTTCTCTGATGTTTTTAATGTTTCCCTGATCTGTAAATTAGATGTGAACTGTGCTTTTAATGCTGATGAGCTTATCTCCATGTTTGACTCGACATGTGCCCTAATACTGGATTCTGTTGGTCCTTTTACGCTTAGACGCACCAAAGTTCTCTCAGAGCCGTGGCTAAATGACTGTACTCGTGCTCTCAGACGTGCTTGCAGGCGTGCAGAGAGAAAATGAAAAAAGGATAAACTCCATGTCTCCTTAGAAATCATTTGTGCTTGCCTTTCCGACTACCAGACGGCAGTCAAAGCAGCCAAAACGGAGCACATTTCTCTCTTAATTTCCAAAAACAGCCATAAACCTCAGGTTATTTTTAATGTCCTCAAATCGATCATTAATCCCTGTGATGTTTCTCCAATAGTGCCATTGACTACTCTCTGTGATAAGTTTCTTACATTTTTCATTGAAAAAGTATCTGCTCACACTAGTGCTACCCCAGATCCTGCTCCTTTTCTGTGCCCTGCTGTCCTCGACCACTTTGAGCCTGTATCCCTCTCCTCTCTCTCGGATGTAGTCATGCACCTGCGGCCGACAAACTGAATCAGTTGGAGCAAGTATTGTATTACTTGTAAACACCTCTCTTAGCTCAGGATGTGTCCCAGCTGCCTTCAAACATGCCGTGGTCAAGCCACTACTTAAAAAGAAAAATCTCGACCCTTCCATTCTCGCAAATATTAGGCCCATCTCCCAGCTACCTTTTTTATCTAAAGTCCTGGAGCGAGTAGTCTATGCCCAGCTGCAGTTTTTTTTAACCACGCATGGAATCCATGAAAAGTTTCAGTCTGGCTTTAAACCCATGCACATCACTGAAACAGCCCTTTTAAGAGTTTTTAATGATCTGCTCCTAGCCGCCGACTCAGGTAGCCCAGCTGTCCTGGTGCTTTTAGACCTGACAGCTGCCTACGACACTGTGGACCATAGCAGCCTGTTGTCACGGCTCGAACAGTCCGCTGGCATCACAGGCTCTGCCCTTGCTTGGTTCAGGTCCTACCTGACAGACCGTAGCTTCTCTGTGCAGCTAGGTGCCTTCTCCTCTGCTAAAGCCCCTCTTACCTGAGGGGTTCCCCAAGGCTCGATTCTGGGCCCCATCCTTTTTCTAATGTACATACTGCCCCTAGGTTCAATTATCACAAAACACAACATCCCCTTCCACTGCTATGCCGACGATGTACAGATCTATCTGCCATTCAATTAAAATGTCAACTCATTACAGATATTGATGGACTGTTTAGCAGAGATCAAATCCTGGCTGAGCCAAAATGTCCTCGACCTCAACGAGAGCAAGACTGAGGTCATCTTTTTTGGACCCCATCTTCCAGCCTCCCAGGTTGATATTCTGGGCTCCCTCAAAAATAATATCCGCCCCTCTGTCACGAACCTTGGATGGACCTTCAATAGCGCTTTCAAATTTGATAAGCGGGTCACCAGCGTAGTCAAAACCTGCTTTTTTTAAATACGACTATTGGCTAAGAACAAGTCGTTTTTATCTTTCAAAGACCTGGAAAGGGTTATTAACGCCTTAGTTACCTCGAGGTTGGACTACTGCAACAATCTGTACGTGGGTATGGACCAGGCGTCAATTAAACGCCTGTAGCTAGTGCAGAACGCAGCTGCACGTCTACTCACTGGACACAAAAAGCGTCACCACATCACCCCAATTCTGGCCTCACTGCACTGGCTTCCAATTAGGTTCAGAATTGATTTTAAACTGCTTTTATTTATTTTTAAAGCACTAAATGGGCTCCGGCCTATATAGCTGAACTCCTCCATCATTACACCCCAGCCAGAGCTTTAAGGTCTGCTGACCAGCTGCTGCTGGTAGTGCCTAAGACCAGGCTCAAAACCCGAGGGCACCGAGCCTTCGCAGCAGCTGGCCCTAGGCTCTGGAACACTCTGCCCCTCCATGTGAGGTCGGCCCAGACCCTGGAGGTTTTGAAATCTACTCTTAAAACATACTTCTTCTCCCTGGCCTTTTAGTCAGAGCGGGGCACGACTCCTGACTTTTCCCTGTGTTTTTTATATATCTGTTGTAATTTATTGTCTTTTATTGTGACTGTAGTAATACGTTTTTATGTGATTGTAGTATTTATTACATGTACAGCACTTTGGCCCGACCAAAAATCTCTTTTAAATGTCCTTTATAAAAAAACTTTGATTTGATTTGATTTACTGTAGTTAGCACTTTGAAGGTATGACACACATTTCAAACCAACATTGGTCAAATTGTCTTTTGATTCCCTTGGACCCACTTGTGTAATCACATGTAGGGACTCTATATTAGAAACCTACCAATACCCACTGCTTTAATGTGTGCATTGCTTTAATGTTGCAGCTTCCAAATATGCTGCTTATATACAATTGTTTACAGTATATGAGCTACATTGTTAACACAATATTGAATTGATGAGAACATGTTATGAAGAAACGATATGGGATTAAACATAATAAATAAGACATTAACTGATGGATCTCTGAATGATTGTGTTGAAATAGCAGCAGTTTGTGAAAGCTGTTTACTAAAAATGCATTAAACTTGAACATAAACTGTGTTGGTCTATTAAAAAGTGCAAATCCCTGCAATATTTGTGATTAAGAGTGGATCGAAAAAAATCTTATGGTTGCAAATTTGAAAATTCCTGGAGGGACTGTTTCAATTTAAACTCCAGCCTGGAGAGTTCTCTTGTCCTACTTAGGGCCAAGCTCGCTGCCGCTGAGCTGTGTCTCAGACAGTTTCTGGAGTTCCACTCTGCTGCTTACCAAGGCACTTGTAAGGTTAAACTATCTGACAGCTCTCGTTTCACTGCAAACAACACAGATCCTGAGGACGATTTTCACATACTTAGTGGTGGGAATTCTCACATGTACCGTTTATGTTGATCACACATGATTACACTTGATTATGTGCTGCATCCATGGCCAAGCAAAAAGGGAGGGGTTAGAAGTTATCCAGGCAAAAGGGAAAATTACATTTAAGATATCTGAATGTGCAATCTTAATAGGATTTGCATGTGCTTTGTCTTGTTTACGTGAATGTTCAACCTAAAAAATAGTGCCTGACGTTAACAACATTTTTGGCAGCTTTGATTAGCACTACGTTTATTATAGCTCCATTAACATTGTGTATTTTTTACTTTTACGTGGTGCAGTCTTTTCTTTCTGTCAATTAAGGCTGGTCAACATATCACCCACTCTTTCAGAGGTTCCCCCCATCAACGTATTCTGGCCTCCTACCTGTGTTTACCGTATTTTTTATACGCATTACTTTTTAACGACACATAGATAACCTCTCTATAGTTGAACGCTGGGTTTTATGGGCGGTTTTGTTTTATGGTAGTGTGGTCTGATAGGCTTTTGTTTTGTTTGGTTCAGCTGTTCAGCCGGTGTGAGCCAGTGGGAGTTTAAAAATTTAGGAAGCTATTTTTGTTTTTATTTATTTTTGTAATTTAGCTGAATCCACATCCGTTCCTTTAGTTCCAAACCTCACCTGACTCCTAATTGTGTAATCTTTATTTCAAGCAGTATGCTTAACAGTACATGGCAGTGTTTGCCTGACTACATAAGCAGTGTGTCACCTACAGGTTTTCTAACAGCTCCAAGTATTGCATTGTTACATTTGATTAGTATGTTACAAATAACTTAAATAGTGTTTATTTGAAGTATAAAACAGTGAAATAAAAGTGTGGTTATAATCTTAGCTGCAATTTAGTTCACCTATCCGTAAAAGAGACTGTCAAACCTAAACAGTTATTTCTCTATTTCTGTCAATTCTTCAGATTGTCTATCCATCGCTGAGAATATTGTGGTTCAAATAAATGAGATTCTACCCTAATGATTATGCTGGGCTGAATAACTGCCAACTGTCTCATAAATGTTCAGCAGAGGAAGATATTATACAGCTGCATAATGAAAACGCTTTGGCCTTTTTTCTCCTACTCTCTCAGCTGTTTCATTCCAAGCAGGAGCTGCAGCTGTCTTAGTGATTGAGCTTAAATTATGGTATTAGTCTTTTCATATAAACTAAAGGATCACATTCAAATACACCATTTGGTTGTGCTAATCCCAATCAATAATTGATACAGGTACCCCCTCGTACCCCACAAAGCCTTTAAAATGGTAAATGGATTCCATTTATATAGTGCTTTACAACAATAGCCACACATTCATTAGCAGAGGCTACGACTTTCTCATCGGTATTGATAAACATTCACACACACTCATGGGAGGGTATCAAACCAGCGACCTTCTGCTAGAGAGTTCAACCTCCTGAGCCACAGACACTTGTATTGTCCTGGGAGTTTACTTTGGCATATGGTTTTCTCTCTCTGTCATGCTTGAGTGTTTTTGCGGGGTTTATGGTTGACACAGAGTAAACAGAGAAAAAATAATAAGGCAGAGTCACAGGTCAAAACAGACTAAGGCAGCATTGGCACAAACTAATACATTAACACAGGCAGAAGACTCCAGTTCTGGCCTCATTTTACAAATCCTTTCATGCAAATTAGGTCATCACCATTTCAGTATTCTCTGACCAGAGGGATGCACTTGACAGATAGCAGCAGGTAGAGGGAAATGTACAAAGAAGGACTTGTTACTATGCTTAATATGAGATAAGTCAAAATGCAGGGAAAGGAAAGGAAAAGCTACTTTGGACCTAACATGGTTTTGAAAAATGAACAAAACACAACCCACACGATTTGCACACAGACATTACATTTAATTCAAACTAGACCCAAGGTGAAGCTGTTATGGCTTTACAAAGTGTCCCTATCAGACCCAATCAGGCCAATAAGTGCAGTTTTTTAATGCCAGAACACAGTGCCAAATGGTGTCCTGGCTGTAGGGCAGGGGCCTGCCACTTGGTTCGGCCATGAGCCAGCATGGTTCACTGGGGGGCCAACAGAGTTTTATACGCACAACAGAGGCAAATGTCTGTGTTTTGATGGTTTGTTTATATATGTTTTTTTTTTATTATTGCCTGTATGAATTTTATCAATATGAATTGTTTGGTTGACTTTTGATTTTGTGCCATGTAAGCTTCAGTCCAAGTCCTGGCATGTGTAAACAGCCAGAATGGACTTAGTCGCTGCAGTTTTCCTACACTTAAAAGCTATGACAGATGGAGAGAGATAGGACATTACCTCTTTGAACAATTTATTAGGGCTCCCATTAAGCTAGGCTACGGCCAATGTGATAAAATACATCATGTATTTCTGAAAAGTGCAAAGGAAATGGATATAATGAAAACTCCATTTCAGCACCATACACCGTGGAAGTTTTAAAGTGCCATAAAAAGGTTCAAAGGTTAAAATGTGGTTTTCTTTGTCAAACCCAAGGCAGATAAACCAACAAAATAATAATGCACTGTAAAATAAACTTGTTTTTACAGGTTATATTTCCATGTAGGTTTTGTGCACCAGATTTAGCGGTGCATCAACCTTGTGTTTTAAAGCTGTCTTCATTTTCTTTCTGAGTGTGTCCTTTCTATTAGGCTGTCCTACATGCCGTCTACTATGTGTTTTTTTAAACGACATTGTTTACCATGTATGACAAAATTAGAGCATGTCCTTATGCAAGAACAGTTTTTTCACAAGCAGATGGTTGGAGAAAAGGTCAAAATCATCATTGTGCATTGTATACAGGTGTGCATATTTCACATATATTTGATTAATACCAACTTTCTTGTACATACTGAAGGTTTTACAGATTTAGAACTTCCATGCTTTGGAAAATGAGGCCATGCTACTGTACGTACAGTAGATGTCTTTTCTCAGCACAATGCTGACACCTCATCTAGCACCAAAGTTCACTTACTGTATATGCAACTCCAAATACAAAAGCCATAAAACATGCAACGCCCGTGATTGAATATGTGTTCTAATATGTATGAGGTCATTAAACAGCATTTTTCATACGTTTCAAAATGTGCTGTTTGATTTTGTGTAGATTAGATTTGATCTGAACGTGGATCGGTTGCCAGCTGATACATAATGATCTATAGCAGCGGTTTTCAAAGTGTGAGGCTCCCTGGGGGGGGGGGGGACCCGCTCCCTCCCCGTACCCACCACGTGCAATACCGAAACCGCCCCGCCACCCACACATATTGCCAATTAGTTCCGCAAACCGACCCGAGCCGTCGGTACAAGATCCGCAAACCGACCCGAACCCGCATATCCTATGAGCAGTGAAAACATGCAATTATTAACACACACAGTTGCATATTTGGTTCAAAAAGCGTGGGATGTTGGTTATTTTCTCCTTCTAGGATGACACCAAAAGCCTCCCAGACGTTGGATTTCGCTCTTGAGGAAGTGTTATTTACAATGCTAGAGAGCTTCACCTCAGCCATTTCGAATGTGGCACGCTCAGCAGCAGATTGATGCGGTGCAGATGTTATGACCATGCGCGGTCCCGCGGGGGAGAGGTCTGAGGAATCTTTAAACATGAAATTATTATTATTTAAATATATTTATTATGCAACACCCGCGACCCGACCCATTTTCTTTGTTTTACCCAGAACCGAACCCGGATTTTTATTTTTTTATTTTTTTAAATACCACCCGCGAATGATTTTTTTTTTTACATTGTCTCATACTTGACCTCTTTGAAAATGCAATTGAATACCCCTGCATTATAGCAACAATAATAATAATAATAATAATAATAATAGCAATAATAATTGTGAGGGGGGGCGTGGCTGTTCTATGTTCTCTGAGGGGAGGCTCACCTTCCCACACTTTCAAAACCCCTGATCTATAGTTTTGCAAAACCTGACGATAAGGCCGGTTTAATTTATTCTGGGTAAAACATTTGATGTTTTAATAATATTATCATTACTGAGATGCACTCTACTGAAATTAATAATATGACAAAACATTGATAACAAAACATGACCATTGCTGGTATATGAAAAATGTAAATGTTGTATTCATGCTCAACTCATATCTTTTTGCGAATAAAACATGTTTTAATTAGTTCATAGTTAAGAATAGGTTTCATAGCAGATGCACATTCCTACATGTATCACTATCTGTTGCTTTTAACACTTTACTGGTCCTTGTGGAAAGCTTTTGATTGGTAGAAGGCTATAAAGCAGGCAGCATTACTGTGGAAACGATTTTAACTTATAAATACCTTCTTTAATGCAACATTAAGCACAGGAATCAATCATGTGTGTGTGTGTGTGTGTGTGTGTGTGTGTGTGTGTGTGTGTGTGTGTGTGTGTGTGTGTGTGTGTGTGTGTGTGTGTGTGTGTGTGTGTGTGTGTGTGTGTGTGTGTGTGTGTGTGTGTGTGTGTGTGTGTGTGTGTGTGTGTGTGTGTGTGTGTGTGTGTGTGTGTGTGTGTGTGTGTGTGTGTGTGTGTGTGTGTGTGTGCGTGCGTGTGTGTGTGTGTGTGTGTGTGTGTGTGTGTGTGTGTGTGTGTGTGTGTGTGTGTGTGTGTGTGTGTGTGTGTGTGAGAGCACTTTGGGGATTCCATTTACAGCAACATCAAATGAGTAGACTATAACAGAGCTAGTGAACAAGTGCACACTAATTCCAGCTTTGTCCCTATCAAGGGTATGTTGTAAATGATCAAATAATGACAAGTAATGATAAACCAACCCTATAAACTAAAACACACAAACAAAAGGTGATTTTCCACGAAAAAAAAATCCAAGTGGTTCAAAATCTAGTGAAGGCAAATTTCCAAGCATTCCTATTTGGTAGAAATCCAATTGTAATGTGTTATTATTAGAGACTCGATACAACAACAAACAAATACATAATTGTTCATGTCCATCCATTTCTAGAGATAACAATGCTAGTGCTTTTGTGGCCTTTAAATAGAGTAATAAAGCTAACAAAAATCAATAATGCATTATAAAAGAACGAGCAATAACTTGATGTAAAGAGTATATTCCTTAACAGAACAACAATCTATTTCTTTAAAAGGTCAGTATGCAATAAAGCCTGCACTCACCCTCTGTTTCTTCCCTGAACCTATAGTCACTCATATGTTCCACATACTTCAGGGAATTATCACCCAGAAGCCATGAAAAAGTATTAAAGACCTTTTCCCCGTCTAAGTAATCACTGTATTAGTGATACGAAGAGGAGTTTGTGTTTTTGTATGGATCCAGAGGGTGCAATGAAATTTGACTCTGCTGCAGTCACAATATAATAAGAGCAGAGGGAGGCAAATAATCAATATGATACATTCTCTGTCTGCTTGTCTGTACCTCTATGAATGTAATTAACTCATGGGATAACTTGAGTTGGTAAATTGATTGGTAATCACACAAAAAAGAACATAACTTCACTTTTTCTAACTAAACTAAGTGGTTTGAGGTTATGTTAAATAAGAATGCAAACCAGCCTGCACTAAATATTGTGTTTTATAATTTCCTTAATCACCTGTTCCATTATTAAAGCCTGAAGTGTATTAGCACATCACATTTACACTCAATTAATGCATTCCTCTCTCTGCTTTGTATTTTGAACTTACCTCCAGGTCATTTATTTTAGCATACATGTCATCTCACATTCAAGCTCACGTGTCATCCTCCTCTACCTTTAATATAATGTACCCATGCTTTCTTTTTTCTTCTCTCATGCATACATTGTTATCCTTCCACAGTTCACTCAGTGTGTTAACATAACTTAGTTCAGACCTGTGTAATTGATCAGTGTTGTTGATCCAGACAGTAATCATTAAGGGGCAGCAGTTTTCACGTAGCTTCTCTTTATGATAGAATTTGTGTTTACAATTACTTGATACCATATCCATTGTTTTAGAGTCTTAATTTAGTTGGAGTGGACCATACAATTCTTAAAACATAGCAAAACAATTGTCAGCCAAATCATTTGACGATTGAGGCTTTTAAAGACTTGTAGACATCAGTAAAAGCTGACAGTAGAACGGAAGCTCAATATAAGCATCTAACTGTGATTCCTCAGTGTGGTAGTCAGCTGTTTTGTTTGACAGGGAAAAGCTTAGTATATTTATTTGTCTTGACACACAGACTTACTTTCAAACTACCCCGGATGAACATCTGGCACTTTAACAAGTCTCAAGATGCCTGGAACACATACACCACTGGATGAGAAACAACTCCCTCAAACTAAATAGCAGCAAATCAGAGGCCAGTCTGATTGGTACACCACATCAAATACAAAAAATGATATCCCTCATATTACAATCAATGGCCACTCCATCCCCCTCTCTCCACTTGTAATGAGCCTAAGTGTGAAACTGGACTCATCCCTTTCATTCCAACCACTCAGAGACTGCAATATGTTCAAAACTGTGCCTCCCGGATACTCACAAAAACACGCAAATCAGAGCAAATCACCCCCATCCTCCACTAACTCCACTGGCTCCCTGTAACCCACCGGATCAACTACAAAGTCCTCAAAATAGTCTTCAACACCATCAACCACACTGGTCCCACCTACCTACAGGAACTGCTAACTGGACAACATTCCCATACCTCACGCACACACACTCAGGTCAGCCAGCCCCATTCTCCTGGCTGTTCCGCGGACAAAACTGGTCACCATGGGAAACCGTGCTTTCTCCTCCCTGGGTCCACGTCTGTGGAATCAGCTTCCAGAGAACATACGGACCTCTGCATCACTCTCAGTTTTTAAGAAAAGCCTCAAGACCCACCTGTTACACACCACATTTTACTGACTGTCCTTTACTTTATTTATTTTAATTTGAACCTTTTATGCTCTTAACCTTTTTTTTTTTTATATTACCACATTTTATTCAATATGTTCCTTGGATAACTTTTTATTGTATTTATTTGTATTATTGTCTCCTTATAGCATTGTGAAGCTTTGAGATGGCGTTGTTTTTAAAGTGTGCTATATAAATTAAATGTATTATTATTATTATGATTATTGGGGACCACTACATAAAAAATGTCTCCTCATAGAGGGCTGCAAGTCAGAGTAATAATAATAATAATAATAATGCATTTTATTTATATAGCGCTTTTCACGACTCAAAGACGCTTTACAATATGAGGGAGGGTAGACAAACAAGGACAGGCAAACAAGTAAGTATAGTAAAGTAAATAAAAAGGCAGTCAAGAGGAAATTGATTGAGAGGAGGGGGGCTTATGGGTAGGCAGAGTTGAAAAGATGTGTTTTGAGGCGGGACTGAAAGACTGTGAGGGACTCAGAGTCACGGAGATCTTGGGGGAGGGAATTCCAGAGCCTAGGAGCTGCCACTGAGAAGGCTCTGTCCCCAAAGCTGCAGAGTGTGGATGTGGGAATGGATAGGAGTCCGGCTGCGGTGGATCTGAGGGACCGTGGGGGTTGATAAGGAGTGAGAAGGTTTGTGAGATAAGGGGGGGCCAAATGGTGGAGTGCTTTGTAGGTGAGGACCATCATTTTGTAATTGATGCGATGGGAGACAGGAAGCCAGTGGAGCTCTTTGAGGACTGGGCTGATGTGATGCCATGATTTGGTATGTGTGAGGAGACGTCCAGCTGCATTTTGAACCCGTTGGAGTCTGTTGAGGGATGTAGTGCTGATGCCGTAAAGAAGTGAGTTGCAATAGTCAAGGCGGGAGGAAATGAAGGCATGGATTAGTCGTTCGGCTGCGGGGCGGGTGAGAGAGGGTAGGATTTTTGCAATATTGCGGAGGTGGAAAAATGAGGTTTTGACTGTTTGGCGGATGTGAGGTTCGAGGGAGAGGGTGGGGTCAAAGATTACGCCAAGGTTGCGTGCCTGATTGGAGGGGGAAACAATGGTGCCATCGATGGTGAGTGTTATGTTAGTGACCTTGCTGAGGGTGGATTTGGAGCCAATTAGGAGGAGTTCTGTTTTGTTGCTGTTCAGTTTGAGGAGGTTATGTTGCATCCAAGTTTTAATAGCTGTCAGACAGGAATCGATGTGGGTAAGGGGTGGGTTATGGAGGGATTTGGTGCTGAGGTAGATCTGAGTGTCATCAGCATAGCAGTGGAAGTCCAGGTTGAAGTGGCGGAGTATCTGACCGAGGGGCAGGATGTAAATGATGAAGAGGAGGGGTCCAAGTACTGATCCTTGAGGAACACCTTGGGTGACTGAAGCTGTGGCAGAGGAGTGGTTGGGGAGGGAGATGAAGTGGGATCGTTCAGTGAGGTAGGACTGGAGCCATCTGAGTGCAATACCTTCAATACCAATGTCCCTGAGTCGGGTGAGCAGGATGTTGTGGCTCACGGTATCGAAGGCTGCACTCAGGTCGAGGAGGATGAGAATATTGAGGGAACCAGTGTCAGCAGAGGTGAGGAGGGCATTGAGGACTTTGACGAGTGCAGTTTCTGTACTGTGGTGAGGACGAAATCCAGACTGAAGGGGTTCATAAAGCTGGTTGGTTTGGAGATGGCAGTGAATTTGATTGCCTATAATGCGTTCAAGAGTTTTTGAGAGGAATGGTAGGTTGGAGATGGGGCGGTAATTAGTGAGGGAGGAGGGATCAAGACCAGGTTTTTTGAGGATTGGAGTAACGGCAGCAGTTTTGAAGGCAGAGGGGACGGTTCCATGGGACAGCGAGGAGTTGAAAAGGTTAGCAAGATAGGGGCAGAGGACGGGGAGGCAGGACTTCAGGAGAGGAGTGGGTAGAGGGTCAAGGGAGCAGGTTGTGGGATTTGAGGAACCGATCAGATGGAGTATTTCAATTGGGGTAACGAGGTTGAACTGGGAAAGGCAGCGCTGGGGAGGAGGAGTCAGGAGGTCAAGGGAGATGGGGGGAGAAATGGTAGCGGTGGAGGTTGGGGGAGATGCTTGTATATCAGATGGAGCTGAGAAGGAGTGGTTAATGGCGTTAATTTTGTCTGCGAAAAACTGGAGGAATGAGCTGCAAGTAGCGGAAGTAGAAGTAGGGAGGTTATCAGCACAAGGTTTGAAGAGCTTGTTAACTGTGGAGAAGAGGGTCCTGGGGTTACGGGAGGGGTCAGTGAAGATGTTGGAGAGGTAGGCAGATTTAGCGGCAATAAGAGCATCTCTGTATGCATTGAGATGGAGTTTGTAGTTTATGTAATGGACTGTGAGGGATGATTTCTTTGAAAGACGTTCAAGTTGGCGGCCTCGCTGCTTCATTTTACGCAGTGCGGGTGTGAACCAGGGTGAGGAGGTCTTGAAAGTAACAGTTTTATTTTTGAGGGGGGCTAAAGTGTTGAGGGAGGTGAGTAGGGTGGAGTAAGGGATGTGACAGAATAGAGAGAAAGAGGGATACATCTAAACAAAGATGTGAAAGATGGAAGCAATAGTATTGTACAATAATATCTACTATATCTCATGCTGATTTCTATTCCACAGCGAATTAGCTTTTAAAGACCCATAGCTTGAATGTATGCCGGTGAAATACACAACCTACTGTAGAAGAAGTTGATTAAACTTCACAGTACTCGACAACTGTAATTTGATATTGTGAACAAAAAAAAACTTTAGGAGCACAATAGGAGTAGAATATTACTTCACAGTGGCACACTCTTCTGTAAATCAATACTGTGAGCAAACAAATGTGTTCACAAAAACCGTAAAGCAGAAGCAATGTTTGAACTGTGGGATACCTTTAGTGGGAAATAGAGCTGTTTTCTACCTGGAACAATATATTCAGCTCAATCACAAACTGAGTCTGAATTAATATCCTAGTTTAAACATTGATTAAAGTAAAATAGATGATTCATTGTTCAGACAGTGTCTTCTGCAAACTAGATTACTGTGGGCGATGTTCAAGAGAATATGCAAAACTGTGAGGATTACAGAACAATGACGTATCTACTCAAAAAGAAAGTTAAAATTGTATTTATTCCCCATCCTGTATGTTTGATTTATGCAGACTCTTAAGTTGTTATATCTTGGAGAACAGAAAACAAACTAGTATCAGAAATATGTTCTACTGAATTTGGATGACATGATTGACAGGTTAGCCTAACAGTAAACCTTAAACATGAAGGTGGAGTTTCCTGGTACAAACATGAGAATGACTAGAAGATATTTAATTAATTGTGCTAACTAATACCAAATCCTTTGGCAGTATTAGTAAATAACCACATTCTATTATGTAGAGTTCAGTTATTGTTGTATAATGCTCACGGTCGCATGTGGATACCATGTATAACCGATTAAGGTTTATTTGAAAGAAGCTGTAGAAAGATATATGGACATAGGCATGTATTACCTTACTTAAAAATAATCTATGAAAATGTATCTGTTATGCAACAAGATATCTGGTCGGAAATTAATGCCTTATCAATGTTACAAGCAAGAAAAGATGGGCAGGAATCCCCTGCATAAGTCCACGTGTGCACATACACGTGCATTGGCACACGTACTCAGAAGAGCACATCTCAAAGCACAAAGGTCACACACAGGCAAATTGTGGCTTGCATGCTTGATTTCCCAATGCATTTAGCCTCCTGCATCCATAACCCTAACATATGTAGCAGCTAATACAGTTAGAGCCCAGGTCTTGCTTCCATGTCTACTCACTTAATGATATTAGGGTTGATTCTATAGTTTGATCCAGCTATCAATTTCAATCATGTTAGCGCTGTTCAAAGTAGCAAGCCCTTGAGGGGGATTGGCATTGGAGGGAGGGGGACAAGAGGAGAAGGGCAGGCAGCTTTCTAATGCAATAGAGCTGCCAGATCTGAGAGCTTTGTATTACATTAATATGTTCCTGGATAATTATATCTCGTCTCCTAATATGACTTAGCCTAAAAACCCAATTAAAGTCTCATTTATCGAATCACCTCAATCGTAGCTGGTGACACGAGGGCGTTCAGACAGCCATGTGATAGCTTGCTTCCGCCTACGGAGGATTTTGTTTCTTCTCGAGGCACATCAAAGCATAATTGGAATGGATAGTATGGCAGGCAGCTTTATCTAGCTGGAATTATAGCTACCACTTTCACAATTGGTAAACGAACAGAAAAAACAAGAGCCGCATCTTGGGGCTTGTTATTATCAGATGAATGACGAGGTGTTACGCAGATCACTTCATAGACTTTAGGTGAAATAATTAACTATGAAATGCAGTGAGAGGATCCAAATTAAATGTGACTTAAGCTGGACATAAGTACACTTAATAATGAAGTCTAAATTACTTTGTGGTCAGCGATCTGGATTATCATTGCTTTGGGATTCCATTTGGCAAGTTTTTGACACATTTAGCAAAAAGCCTGCCAGAATCAATTGCTGTGATCAGTCCAACCCAACTTCATTCAATACAGACGGCAAGAGTCAATAGATGGATCCTTCACCCCTCAAATTACTCTATATATGATACTTATTTTATTGGTCTGTCCATTGGTGAACATAAGGAAGTGAGACACCTCTGTCATTTATGCTTAGAATATGTCTTGTATTAAAAAGTATGTGTGTGCCCAAAAGAGCGTAAGCGGTAGGTTTATCTTCTGTTGCAGGATTGGAAAAATGCTATAATTATTCACAAGCCCTGCAAAAAAGAGAAAGAAAAGGGATTGGTCTTGAACCGTACGGGCAGTTAGGAGAGTGTTTCACAGCAGGGAGCCTCTTTTGAGCTGGGCTCCGTTCACAGAGAGGTGGCCTTGTTATCTCAGTGGAGGACATTCACTGTGGGTCAGTTGCTTTGGTTGTCTCTAACTCACTCCCCGACTGAAGTAGTGGGAATAAAGGAGTCATTTGAGTCTCCAGAGGGCCTAAAAGAGACTTACAGTTTTTACCTGGGCCTTCTAGTCAATCCCCTTCAGGGGTTATGTCGTTGAGCCAGTCTCCAATGGCTGAGAAAGCTACGCTGTTAAAAGTGAGTGGTTTTTTGGGGCACAGTGGATTGCAGCTTGTCGTGTGGAGCATTAGGTATTGACAGATGGGAGGGAGGGCATGGGACGCTGCGGGGAACCAATGATGTATTGCTTGGCCTGGGACACTTAACGGGGTGTAAGTACTGAGTCTGGAGGAGCCATGATGTGAGGACGATTTGAAAAAAGGACAGAAATAAACAAAAGGGATAACTAAAAAGAGAGAGGAGTTCCACATTTGCTCACTAACCATTAAAGGAAGATTTTTTATTCATTCTGGCATTAAACCCAGTGCTAAATGGCTGTCCTGTGGAAGCATTTGCACAGTTGCAGCTAGACAATCATGTGCTTCTCTCAGAAAACCCTTTGGTGTTTATTATCGAGGATGCAGAATTGAGGAGGAAAACACAATTTATTCATTAAATGTTATTTGCATTTATACAACACTCATGTAACCAACTACCTGACTGGAAATAAAAGAGGAGATAAAAAGTACGAGTAAGAGGAAGAGAGTAAGCAGTGAGCGATGAAGAGGAATGAACGGGGGGGGCACGGAGACACAGCAGGCAACAAAGTAGTGGGCACGCGCAGGCCAACATAATAGCTCCGGGTACTGGTGAGTTACCTCTTTACACGGCACAAGTGGATTCTCACTGAACACATGTCTACTGGTGTGATGAACGATGCACTCACCCTGCTTTGCCATTTGTTATCCTAACTATTTAATTGTGATACGAAAAACTGTGCCGTTAATTATTGTTATGCAAATCAGTATTTTATTACTGGTATGGAAACAAAGCAATGTACTGATGTGGACGGGGTTAGCAGCAAAAATTAGAATGTCAGTTTAACCACAGAAAACGCAGAAGTTGATCAGTTAGTTAGTGTTATTGTATGATACCACAGTCAAACATGTTAACAGATTGAGGCTGATAGATAAGCAATTCCCATCACCTTCAATGTAAGTCCTTGTCAAAAGGAGACTGGTGGCTTTGAAGAGACCATGGATAACTGCTCAGTTCCCTGTCAGAAAGGGCAGTCTGAGGGTAAGGTGAAGCTTTGGAAATATTCTAAATGTATCGTACACTTAGGCCTGTCACGATAATTAATTGTATTGGACGATACATTTTTCTGGAAATTATTGCGATAAACGATAATATTGTCGGCGCCGTTTTAAGACCATTTTAGACATAATGATAATATATAATAATAATTCAAGTACATCCTTTCAAACATAACTTTTTATTGAACATTCAACATTGCAAATGAAATGTGAAATAATATTAAAATATATAAATTATATATAATAAATAAAACAAATTAATTAAATTATAATAAATTAATTAAATCACACACAACCAAAACAATAAATTAAATAGAGTCAGGCTGGAAAACAGAGCTCTCTCTCTCTCTCTCTCTCTCTCTCTCTCTCTCTCTCTCTCTCTCTCTCTCTCTCTCTCTCTCTCTCTCTCTCTATATATATATATATATATATATATATATATATAAATAAATAAATATGAGCACACATTATCTCACAAGCAAAAAAAACCTCCTTAAAACAAGTCAAGTGTACAGTTCACTGTCAAAGACCCAGATTCCTCAACAGGCCATATCCAAATCTGTTTTTCTAAGTTTTCAAGCAAGGAACACCAACATGTTTGCATTGTCGGGCGGGGGCTCTCCATCTCCAGCTGCCGTGTTTGCTCCCAGCTGGGAAAACGGAATGGGGTGGTTGTGTTTTAGGTGGTTTAAAATGCGTGGTATTGCCTGCTTTTGTCGCTACCTTTTTTTAAACCAATGCGACACACCGCCCGGCTCATTCAAGTCCGTAGGTTCACCTCGTTGATTTGGTTTGAATCCAAAATACTGCCACACCGGAGAATCGAGATGTGTAGTTAGGTTTTGTAACCAATTCCATTTCACTTTAAATTCCCCGCGAGTAAGTCACACGTTGTCTCCCGCTTGTCGCTCTATTATCAATTTGGCTGCGACGCTGCTGCACGTGCACGCGGAGTGTCCTGACCTGGCTGTGTGTCAGCCCCGCCCCTCACAGCGCACCTGGCAGCCACAGCGCTCCAGGCTAAAATGCTGGTCACATCTTTATGTAAACGGCAATTTATCGAGCTCAGAAAAGTTATCGAGTCCATTTTTATTTATCGTACGATAAGTCAATTTATCGATTATAGCGACAGGCCTACGTACACTTAAACGTATAATGATTCCCCAGGTGAGCTCTCCTTTGAGGTGGCTGAAATACATTTTGATATTCTCTCTGTCAGCAGGTGTATATTGCTTCCCAACAGAAAAACAGAAATAAAGATGAAAACAGAACAAAAATTAACCCCGGCAAAAGGTTTACGCTCATCCAGACAAATGAAGGAAGAAAAGGTAGTGTTTCTCCTTCGTTTCTCCTTCGACAGGCAGAATCTGTACGTATTATATACTAATAAAGGACTGGCTTATCTAAAGACAGTTGAGTAGCACTTGAAATGTTTTGGCTCTATGAAACCTGATGTACTGATATGATTCTGTTTCAAGTTTGCATCTTCTTGGTCGAATGCACTTATTGTAAGTCGCTTTGGATAGAAGCGTCAGCTAAATGCAACTTAAATATTTTAACATTACTATACAAGTCATTTAAAGGTAACCATTTAGGTACTGTTTAGCTATAAAAAAAATAATTTCTAAAATCTTTGGGTTGGGTCGACTGGATTCAGCCCAAACATAAAAGCCATGTATTGAAATGTTGACTTATAACAATATCTCTTTTCCCCCTGTGACAGAACCTCTCACTGCTTTCATTTGTGATGCCCCACACACAGCCAATTAGCCGTAGAAAACTCTGTCAAGGTAAATTCAGCTTCCTTGCATCTGTTACAGCTGTGCCCTTCAGCCAGCTTAGGGTGATGGACAGTTGAGCACATCGGAGGAGCTAGGGGACGGAGGAAATATTGATCAGCTCTGTTTTGTTCAGCTCTGTTCTTCAGATCCAGACTTTAGTGACACGAAGATCATGTTGCAGTGTAAACACAATAAGGATTAAAAAAAGTAGAAGGCTTGCTATGTGTTTTATACTGGTACTTTGGCAGTTTACGTTTTTTTGACTCCAAATTCATTGTGTGGAGGTTTTTAGACCTTAGGGAGAGACAATGTGGGCAACTGCTGAGTATGTGTGGTTTATCTTGTTTGACTTATGATTCCCATTTAAGATTATATCATCTCAGATGGGAAGAGAGTTTTACACAGTGTCAGGGCCTCATTCTTTAGGTGTTCACACATGACAATTCCATCAATCAAAATATTTAGAAAGCTTCTGGGTTTCATTAATAGTTTTAACTTGCCAAAAACTGATAGTGCTATTTCATCAACGTTCGCAGACAGCTGCAGAAGAAAGAAAAGCTTGATTCTTCAGGTGAGTTAACGGAGAATACATATAACATACACAACCATATCTAACTGTTAGGAGAGGGTCTTCCACTGCTTTCAGACATCTAAGCAGCACTTATTTTACATCCAAGTATATAATGGCCTTTAGCCCAGAGGCTCACTATTTAGCATGGCCCACACCTTCTCTTCCCTGTACAGCAACCCTCACTACGTCTCACTTGTGTCCTTTGTCATAACATTCTGATTGTCCCTTTTTAGACAATGGCAGATTAAGAAAATATGACCTGACACATAAAACTGAAACAGTTTACAGTATGCCATCAGTCGCACCAACTGTGGGTTGAGCATTTGGATGAGCTGTGTGAGCGAGACAGCCATCAGTCTGTGCTTAATAGTCATCCTTAGTTTTATGTGCCACATCCAGCTAACAGTGAGATTAGTGCACTCACTATCACACTCCCTAAATCCTTCTCTTTGCCTCTAACTCCTGCCGAGTTGCCCCTTTTCACCTGCCATGGTTTCTGGCTATGACTATATTCTGCCCAGGCTCCCTTGACCCAAGCTGGTAATGCATTACTCCCCAGATCAATTGATAGATTGGCCCTGTCGGAGCTGCCTTAACTAAATCAGCTGCTTCTGATGATTCAGCACCAGCCAGGGAGCCGGGCCTGCTGTCACCAATCACAGATCACCAGCAGCTGAGACAGCTATGGACATTCTCCTGTCACTTGAACCTAATGTATTGCTAGCTACCACATTGATTAACCTTGTGCTGTGGTTCAAGCTTCCTATAAAAATGTGTGTGGGGGAAAGGGAAGGTGGAGGGGGCTGAATGAAGAAGGAAGAAGAAACATAAAGACAAGTGGGAGTTTTCATACTTTAGTAAACTTTGAATATAAATACTTTTGCTCTACAGCCAGGAGCAATGTTGTCGGAGTGGTGGCTGGTTACATTTAGGGACTCTTGCCTCGATGTTTGGTTGATAAACAACATTGTTACTAACACATTATATATTTAGTAGACAACTATTTTCTCTGCAGCTGAATCGACTTAATTGACAGAGACTTGCTCATTGCTATCCATAATCTATAGTGGTGTCTGAGTGGCTGTTACTTTCACAACAGTGTCTAATTAAGTTCAGACCTGACCCAGTTATTTGCCAGTTTAGTCTGCATCCTATGCTTGTTACCATTTCTTGTTGCCAGTGTGAATGCAAAGGGTACATTAGTATATTATATCATATTAAAATTAGCATACATAATTATGAATCTTGTCTTGAGTATGGACACCTACAATTGGATACTATGCAGAGACTCTAAACCGGTTGATTTCCCTTTCAGCTGTCTAAAATTTGACAAATTGAGCTGTAAATTGCGGGCACAAAGTCTGTCATACAGCACTGCAGTAATGAGATGATTCACAGATCCCATGGTGCCTGAACCCTGCCAATTTCAAGCTGTTTTTTTAAATGTATTTTTCCTGGTCGTGAGTGAAATGATATAATCCAAATGTCAGACAAGGTCAAAGATATTCTGAGAGGAGCCTTCTCAGATAAAGATGTATTAAAACTAAAGGAATACATACACATGTCTTAGAAAGAAAATAAATGAATTCTGTTCCTGTTGTGCTGCACAGTGATTAAAGGCATTAAAGGTGTGTAACATCTCAATTTAAAGTGGACCTATCATGCTATATTTGAATAATATAGTGTAGGACCATACCTATATAAGGCATATTTATACTTTTTATTTTTCAAAATACCAAATAGATCATGCATTTTAGCCATTCCTCATTTCGCTCAATTTAACACTGTGTTTGCACGGGCTGATTCTGTGAGAACAGCACCATCTACAGGCCTGGCATATGTACTACAGCGTCTCCAGCGCTTTCAAACGGCAATGTCCGTGGCTGTCTCCTCCTGATTGGTGAATTTGGCCCCATAGCCGTAGCGCCACTTCTGTGACGTCACAGAAGTGTTCAAATCTGGATCAGATCCGTTGCATCCCCTTGTTAAGAGATTTGGGTATGGAGGAAAATAGAGAGGGTTGTGTTTTCTGACACTTGGTGAGTTCCCTGACACACCGGGGACCCATATTCATGTATAAAAGACGTACAAAAGTGCATTTTGCATGATAGGTCAACTTTAAGGTACATCCAGTAGCTACTATAGTTTTCAGAGAGGTGTTCAAATTAACAGACCTAATACAGCTATTTTAGGCATCTACATTTTTTAGTGAATAAAACACTTTATGAGAAGGCTTCGAAACGATATCCTCCACTCCTCGGTGTTGATATACCCTCACTGGGGGTGCTGAGCTTAGAAGTGGAAGCATTTAGTTTTTTGTGTCTCTCTGATTTACTCTCTGTTCTTTGCTAGGACAGCCAGGGGCTGTCAGCAATCTCCCAGCTGTAGCCTGTGAAACACAACTCATGGGCCTAATGAAGCAAGGTACAATTACTTTAGCAAAAAGCTGCCATGCCTTAAGTGGAGGAAAGGGCATGTGAGTGTTCATCAACACACAGGATTAAAAAAAACAAACAAGAGTAAGTAAAAGGTGAAGATCTATGTGGTTATAAGTCCCTACTGTGCAATAGCCATGTTTTACTGTTTTTTTGTATTTATCATGCTGAATAAAAGAGTGATCCCTAAAGTTTTTTGCACCTAACAAAGGCTTTAATTTTAACATTTAACAGTTTACAATTTATTTAATGATGTCCGAGTTATTGTACCAATTGACCATAAAACTAGATATGTGTCCTACTGGGCTGCCGCCGATAGTAATGACAACGAAGGATGAATGACAGACATGGCGATCATTGCTGAGAAAAGGATTGTTATTGATATCTTCTTCGTAACAAAAATAATTCTAAACCATCTAAAAAAGCATCATGACACTCCTGTTGCTCAGTTTTCAAATTGAAGGACTAGTGTGCAACACAGCGGGATCCTACACCCTGTATAAAATACAAAATAAAAATAAATAAACAATAAGCACAGCTTTTATAAGAAATGAAGGTCATCCTCCAATTCACAGACACACAAGGGTACAGAGTGTACAACTATTGCTGGCTGTTGCACTGTTAATATTCTATTACAGCCAGAGAGGATCTCTAATCTAATAAGGATCATTATCTAATAGCCCCCCATTGTTTCTAGACTACTTTATGGGTCCAGATGCCACAAGAAATACACACAATTAGGTTGAAGATTATAGAGTATTACATAGGGCCTTTTGCCAGCAGGAAAACTGATACTATAGCGATCAATAGACAGTTGGCTCGCCAATTGCTCAATGGCCACAATGGACACTTAATACACGTTGGATCGATCATTAGTGCACAGTTCCAGCAGGTCGCACATGCAGGAAATAACAAAGACTATTTTCGGCATTTTGTTTTTCTAGTCAAATGAAATGAAATGGTGCACTCCATGGTAA